>NC_068382.1:24339074-24392752 GCF_023724105.1 Carassius gibelio
AAACAAGTTTTTTGGCATCATTACTCCAGTCACACAATCCTTCAGAAATCCTTTTAACAATCTTATTTTCTACCAAATAAACCCCATTTATTATCATCATCATTATTATTATTATTATTAATGTTGAAAAGAGCTGATAATATTTTTCAGTTTTTTTTAGGGGGAATAAATCGAAAGAACTGCATTGTTTTTATATTTGTTAGAGTTATCTCTATTTGTCACATTTATATTATTTACATCAAGCTTTTGAATGGTATAGTATTGTATATTGTTATTGAAACTTCATAATGTTTCACTTGATTATACGTTTAGTCAGGAATTATAGTTTGGAAAAAGTCTTTGGAAAAAGTCTAACTAGTAAAATGTTTACACTTTATGTGAAAACTAGTACAAATAAATAAAAAGAGACTTACTCATGTTTATGATCTCTGCTGAATAAAGTGCTTCATTCTTTTTTCTGAGGAAATCCATTTCTCAAATCCTCAACCACACCACATCTTTTTGGGGTGAATTATGTCTTAGTCCTCTCATCGCGAAGCAAACAGTAAAATAAAATAAAAACTTGAAGAACAGTCTGGCTGCTTTTTCTTCTGTGTGTGTGTATTCAAGCCGCGCGCTTCAGTTTGAATCTGAATAGCGCGTTAAGCGCGGGGGCGTGGTCACATTAGATATAATGAGCGGAGATATGAAAAACAGACATTGCGTTGTTTTCATATGGATTACTTTATCTCAGAATATTTGTTTTCGGCAGCACTTGTTTAGTTTAAAAGTAGACATTCCAGACTTTCTATAGATATCTCTCTCATGTCTCTTCTTTGAGTATTCACGGAGTTACAGTTCATTTTAATGAAATGTTTGTACATGACGATCAGCGGAGACAAAGACTGTAGACAGCGCACCTTGCTTGTTATCTTTATTTTATAAGTGCACAAAGGTTTTTGTTATTATGTCTGTGTCCAAAAAAAACTAGACCCTTTACAGATTCGATTGATGTATTGCTCTTATCTGTACGATTAAAACTGAAAGTGTAATTTAAGTTCTTTTCGGGGTTATCAGGAGAAAATGACTCAAAACGCATATATGCGTTAATCGACTCGAAAGGGTTAAGCACTTTATATGTCTTTATTTCTCCATTTAGAACATACAAAGCATGACTGTAAGCTCTCGACCAGAATTATCTGAATCATTTCACATGCACAACTGTCCATAGCCAATTTCTTAGCTATTTCTGTTCATATTTTAAGGATTTTTATTTGTTGCTGGAATTGCCATTGTTGCTTGAGCAATTGGAATTGTGATTTCCACACCCCATATTAAAGAGTCTTCATAAATGTAAAGCTCGTCGAGCCTAACATTCAAAGACAGCAGCAATCAGTCAAACGGTCCAAAAGAGATAGAGTTAGTTGGTCACGCAGGAAAAGAATTTCAGGTAAATATATCCCTCTGCTCTCTGCAGCAAGGACAAAGACAATGAAGATGACTGCACCTGCCAAAGACCAACCAACTGAGACATTTAACACTCTCCAACACCAGACAGCCTTTTCCTACCACACTCCATGCTGCCTTCAATTGGTTAAAGATGTGAATAGCAGCTCATAATCAGCTGCACTGCAGACAGGAAGCAATCAACTCGGTTTCAAAGTGCATCAATCATTTCAAAGCATCAGTAATGGTAAAAATATAAAGGGAATGTTTGCCAAGACAAATCTTGTCTGAAAGTTTAAAAAGTTTTAAAGACTCCTGCATTGTGTACTTTGAATACAGAACAACAGACAAACAGACCGATGAAATGGATGGATGGATTAGTGGATGGATGGTGATTGGATGGATGGATGGATGGATGGATGGATTGGTGGATGGATGGATGGATGGTGAATGGATGGATGGATGGATGGATGGATGGATGGATGGATGGTGAATGGATAGATGGATGGATGGATGGATGGTGAATGGATGGATGGATGGATGGATGGATGGATGGATGGATGGTGAATGGATGGATGGATGGATGGATGGATGGATGGTTGGATGGAAGGTGAATGGATGGATGGATGGATGGATTGGCGGATAGATGGATATACAGACAGAGAAATATGTAGAGTGATAGATGGATATATGGATTATACTGTAGATAGATGGATGATAGATGGATGGACAGAGCAAAAGAGAGATGAATAGATAGATAGATAGATAGATAGATAGATAGATAGATAGATAGATAGATAGATAGATAGATGGAGAAAAGGATAGATAAATATATACAGTATGAGATATAGATGGATGATAGATTGATAGATACACTGATAATAGAAAAATGGATAGATGGATGATAGATGGATGGACAAACCGATACTCGGTTGACAGATGATAGATATGCTATGAATGGATAGTTGGATGACAGACGGATGGACAGAGCAACAGATAGACGGACAATAGACAGGTGGAAGATAGATGGATTGGTAGAGCAATACACAGATGAATAGATAGGTGGATAGATAGAGTGATAGATGAATATGGATTTATATAGACAAATGGAAAGAGCAATACAAAGATGGAAGGATAGATAGACCGATGGATGGGTGGATGGATAGAAAGCTGTAACACCTCAGTAACTCCACCCCTCTACGAGTCACTGAGTGTGTACGGCAGTCTAACGCCCATTTAACCTTTGCAGATGTCGGACCTGGAACATATTGCTTAATAAAGCATATCATGTGACAGATTTCCTGCTTGCTCAGCCAATCAGTGCCTATTTGAACTGCTGCTTTCTGTCAGGTTTGTCACAGATGCAGGTGCAAATCCTGTCTCGGATCATAGAACAAGGTGTAAAAAACATCCATGTGTGTCATGTAGATTCTACCCGAGCAAACGAGAAGCGTGCTCATTTTCTTATCAAACAGTAATGTTTGATAAGGCTTTCAGACTTGATCTTTGAGTCAATAACGAGTGTTCCCACTCTGCGTAATTAATAGGAGCGTCAGGGAAATTTTATTAATTGTATCTTGTATAACATCAGTTTAGCTCAGATTGCCTTTCTGACAAGCCATTTTAATTAAAAAATATCAAGACTAACATTGAAGAAGTACTGCAGCCATTTTAGGAAAATATCAGATAATCCTGCCATCTGGCACTTAAAGCATCTCTTGTTTCAGGACTAATTAGAAGCAATGCCGTGAAGTCAGTACCAGACTCAGAATAATGGCAGTCAGTGCGAGAACTGAAGCGCAGCTGAGATTTTAGGCCTGATGGTTTTAATAATGATAAAAAAAAAATTGAAGTGCACATCTCTGGACACCTTTACATTTGTAAATTCTTTCACTTTAGGATGCATTAATCAATTGCATATGCAGATGTTCATATACAAACTGTGGTTCTGCCACATGTTGTGCATCTGAATAGAAGCAATAATATATTGTAATAAATTTAGCAATGCCTACATGCAATATAGAAGTACATACTTTCCCTTCACCAGCTAAATCCATACTTTTATTGCATAGTGCTGACTATGTCCAAGACAGGATACTCATTACAAGGGTCTTATGAAGATGTTTATGAAATGATATTAAGTAGTTCAGCAGATAGTGAGCAAGAACAGTGTGTAAATTGCAAGTGTGTGTGTTGTTGACCTCGTTGCCGGCTCGTGTCTCCAGTCATTTCCTCGGTAACTATGAGTCATGCTTTGTTTCACCTGACGTGTAATTATTTTTTCCATTAAACACAGAGTCATATTTCAGTTTGTCTGTAAAATTTCAATCAGGGTGCACTAATGCACACTAGACAGGGAAACTTTAGAACAATAACAAGATGCAAGCGCAAAGAAAATATAACATGTCAATAAGAAGAGAGTACGCGTACGCGCAAAAAAAAAAATGAGGGTGATGTATACGTTAAAGTGTCAGCAACTGATGAGAAAAAAATTAATAGCTTTCTGCCAAGAGAGAAACATTCTTTGATGGATATTCACTCATTTGCATATTTTCCTTTACACTTGGAGTGACGCATGAGTGATATTTAAATCTTCACCTTGACTACATAATGAGGGGCGGAGCTTTGCTCTACACAAGCTTTTATTATTGACCTGTGTGTCAACATGCTATGAACATCTACTGTACAGTGACAAAAGCTGTGTATGCAACGGATGTTTGTGCTCACTGAACTGATCAGATGACAGTGTTGCAGCATCTCCTTCAGAGTAATGAATCATAAAAAATACAAATAAACTTATTTCTAAAAGAAAGATTAAGTGTGGGTGAAGATCATGGTGGGTAATGAACCTCATTGTCAATGTGGATAAAAATGTTTATATTAATAGTTATTTCCAAAATTGAAGAATCTGGCATTATTTATTCACCATATAGAAGAAAAAAACAAAGAAAACTTGAAAAAAGAGAAAACTCATAACTACCAGTTTATTTCTCACAATTTAGCCTTTCCCCCCCCTTTTTCATGTAATGAAAAAAAAAAACGTAAAAGGTAATAGCAACTTTTTATTTAACAATTCTGACTTTTTTCCCCTTCTGACTCCCCCCCCCCCCCCCCCTGTTCATCTCTCACAATTGCAAGTTTACATCTCGCAATTTATACTTTTTTCTTTGAATTCTATCTTTAAATCTCGCAGTTCAATTAAATGTTTTTAAGTTGCAACATTTTATCAATTTTAACAAATCTTATCAATTTTAATGTGTGTGTGTGTGTGTGTGTGAGAGAGAGAGAGAGAGAGAGAGAGAGAGAGAGAGAGAGAGAGTGTGTGTGTGTGTGTGTGTGTGTGTGTGTGTGTGTGTCATATCAGGACACATCTCTGTATAATGACATGGGTATGACACAGGTATTACAAGGAGAGGGTGACTTACTAGGACATAACCCATGTCCCCATTTTTCAAAACGCTTGTATATCATACAGAATTAGTTTTTTTGAGAAAGTAAAAATGCAAAAAGTTTCCTGTGAGGGTTAGGGTTAGGGGTAGGGTTGGTGAAGGGACATAGAATATACAGTTTGTACAGAATAAAAACCATTACGCCTATGGTATGAACACACTTTTCACAAAAACAAACATGTGTGTGCGTGAAGCTATCACAGCTTCATGTTGTCCTGATCCTGTATGCTGTATGCTGTTCTCTGGAACACAGAAGGAGACTTTTCAAAGAATCTATATGATAGCTTTTTCCTCAAAGTCTCAGAAATGATGATCACTAGTACTGACTGATCTTTAGAACTTATCAAAAACTAATGACTGACTTTCTTGATAGAGTTGGCTGAAAATGGTGCAGTCCTGAAGCCTTGAATATAGAGATCACTCCATTTCTCAGGCCCTAATATGACTGACTTTTCCCTCACTGTAGTAATGGGCAGTTGAGAGGATCTGATGCGTGACATTTCAAGCGTTCAGTCTAGAGGTAAGTGACAGAGAAATGATCACGCCTCGGAGTTAATCTAAAGTCTTGATACCTGCGCAGTTGAGTTCATGTACGCTCTCACTGATGAACTCTGTTATAGAGAGACTCTGCTGCGGGCGGTCACTGATTTCTATCAAGAGCTGTCAGATAATCACATGAGCGAGAGAACCTGAGCGCTGCTGTGGTCCATCAACCCAGAGGACATCTTACCAAAAAAAATCAATGCACACCTCAGTGGTCTCAACCCACGGGACGGTTTATAAACTGTTGTTTCATTTCTGAACTGGTATCAGTTTATTGCAGATTTCAACAAATATCAAATCAAAGCATCATCAAACAATCTTCTTCTTTACGTAGGCCAAAATGGACCAAAATCTCTGAGGTAATCAGAAATATACTCAAGCTTCTACCTTTATAAAACGTTCTAAGATTTTGAATATGCAGAAATAAGCTGTAACAACTATAACATTATTAAAGCCTAGAATGCTCTATCAATGCATTTATCTTTTTTTGCTTTTATCATTTTGGTTATATCAAGTTCTTCTGCCAAGACCTTAAGCCCCTAAAGCAAAACTAAGAAAGAAAGATACATTTCCTGTCAAGCAATCACTCTCTAAGGTGCTGCGCACAACAACAAAAAAAGAGACGGTAAAGGAGCCACAGCTGTAGTCGGGTCACTCGAAGGGTTGCTGAGGTGATTGAGAATCTGTTTATGTGCTCAAGGCCACACAATACAGAAGAGTACAGTTCCAAACACAAGGTCACAAACACACACACAGCTCTCTCAGGCTCTACAGCCAGGACAACTCTATATTGATTATGACATATCAACAATATATGCTTAGAGAGCTCATAAAGATGAATGGCAGTGGACTGCTCTGATACAGAGTGAGTTTTTGATAAGTTCACTGCAGAAGTGATTCGGTCAGCTGAGCAGTCAGGGATCTAATGGTCCGGTTTACAGTTTCTAACACTAAAACAAACCTCTTTATCTGTTTCTCATAAGGTCTATTTCCTTCTTGCATGAGAGTTCAGTGCACTATTGCATTATAATTGCATTGAGTTTATAAAACAGGATATGAGCCACTACTGTCCTCGCTGTCGCAGTGCAATACCTGAGCCAATGCTGAATGAAACCTACTGTCTATATTTAATACTGACTGAATAAAGCCATGTCAAAGATTGAATTTATAATGGTTGAAATCAAACTTTGATGCTTGTTATCTCATAACTAGGTTTTGAGACTTTTGGATCTCACACACACACACACACACACACACACACACACACACACACACACACACACACACACACAGTCACTATACCTATATCTGAAGCAGAAGTATTTGAAATCATTCTGGGTTTTGTTCCTTAAATGCCTATAATGATTCCACAGCCAAACTGTTGTGATAAATCAAGTTATTACACATAATGTTCTTGCATAAATAATACTGATTAATTAGCCAGTCAGACCAGCTGAGGATGAAGGGTGCAGTATATATCACTGTCAGAAGCCCTGAACAAATCATTTACACTGCTATGATTTTAATTAACTAACTAGAAACCCCTCCACGTCAAGAGGAAATTAAAAGGAATTATGATCTAGGGGTCTAATTGTGCTCTCAGGTTCACAAATCTTATGAGAAACGTTTCGATTTGTAAGCATTTATCAGTGTCATCAGTGTGTTTGTATTATATCTGATGAACTAATTCAACATTATATATTTAAATAAAAAAGTTACTTTCTGTTATTCTGAGAGAGGCTGAATCATTGGCATTTTAGGATCATTGATATACTAAGTTTTTATTAATATTTTGAATCAGTTTTTGTTTTTCAATTTTAATTCTAATATATTTAAAGTTTTAGTTATTATATTGGTTTTATGTCTCTTTCCGTAGTTTTAGGTTTTTGTTACTACCCCAAAGTTAAATAAATTAAATAGTACAACTAAATTAAATAAAAACATTTCAAAATGGATTAAATAAAACACTTTATATATATTTGCGCGCACACACACACATATACATAATTTTTTTAAAAAGAGACAAGGCCGGAATAATCTGGATTCTCTTTGAAATTACGTTTGTTTGGATTATAAAGTGGAATGAATTGAACATGCCTTATGAGTTTTAGAATTTTTGAAAATTGCATGAAAAGTTATTTTTCCAATCTGTCTTAAAAGAACAGTTCAACAGAAATGAACATTACCTAGCGCTTCCATGCAACAAAAAATGGAGCAACGATAGAGATTTTCACCTCAACACCACAAAAGACAAGACATTATCATACTAAAGCCATTAGCTTTCCACATACAGGTTAGAATGATCGTCATGATCATATACAGCTACAGTATGGCATAAAACACAAATAAAGCACCTAGCTCTCTGGAAAATGAAAGTCACACTTGAGTTGAGTAGGTTAATTAAAGCTCTCTAATGAGGCTACTAAACCAGGATCTAATGTAGCTTCTCGGCAAGGCTTGTGGGGAATTGCAGTGCTTGGGTTTAATAGCATTGGCTATGTTTTGCCCTGCCGAGGTTGTCCGTGGTAATGGAGCCCATACATGGCACATAAAAGCCATTGTCTTTGTTCTTTATGGACTATCCGTGTCTTCTGCTCAACATTCATCCATTACGCACAAAAGAAGGAGGGCTGTCCTGCGCTGCCTTATAAATCTCAATAACAAACGACACCCAAATGTCCACGGTCTCAAAAAGGTTTAATTACGGTGACTCTTAGAATCCCTCCTCATATTCAACTTGATTACAGTACAATTGATACCCAGGTAATTGATAATGCCTGGGTGAATAATGTTGTCAATTTTCTCCCTAAATCTCATTTTGGTAGCCATCTGGGCCACGTAAACAGCTCCCGAGGGAGGAGAGCTATTAGACAATAATTACTCAGAAGTCATTTATTCTTGAGGAGTGTTTAGCGTTTATCTGTTTTACAATTAAAATGGAAAACAGGCCTCTCCGCACACTTATTCTCAATATACAGAGTGTTCCACCTCCTCTGACAGCACTTGAACTCTTGACACACTCTCATTGTCTGTTGATAAGAGGATCTGGGACGGCCCGAATCCACCATGCTATGTTACTGTGAAAACAGCAGCCAGTACTGGCTAATAAAATAGTGATTATTAAAATGACGAACATAGTAAAGTGACTATTTTGTTGGAAGATTAGGTCATTACCAAACTAGTTGGATGAGTTCACAGAGATATGCACTTTTGTCTTGATTTCAGGTCCACACTGAGGTTGGCTGAGCAAGGTAATTAAGAATGTTTATGACTTCTGGGCAATTCTGCACAAACTGCCCATTTATTCATTCAACCTAACAGTTTGCTGACTAGCAGGAAAATCATAATTTCCTCACTTTGAATATATAGATATTAAGGGAGAGAGATTATTTAATTATGTGCAGGTTACAACTGAATATTGTCTGATTTATATGGGTTTCATGTCTGCACACCTTTGCATTTAAAGTGGCAAAAATCAGGTCTGATCATGTGAAACGTCTTGGTTACGTATGGTAACCCTCGTTCCCTGAAGAAGGGAACGGAGACACCACATCGGTGACCGAAGCAATATGGATTTGCTTCGATAGACCAATCTACTTTGAGTTTAAACTAAATGAGCCAATGCACATTGGCATGCAATTATTTCATCCAGCTGCCGCTGATCACAGCGTGAGTATAACAAGGCAGCAGGTGCAATGCATACCAGGTTTTCCAGAGGAGCCGAGCTGGAGACCCGGCAGGTCTGCGGCAGTACAGCAACCATGGCGATGGAACGTGGCGTCTCCGTTCCCTCATTCAGGGAATGAGGGTTCCCATACGTAACAGAGACGTTCTATTTCAGTCGGTCACTTTTGACGCCACATCGGTGACTGATGCAAAATGGGATCCCTACCAAAGCGCCATGGGTGCTGCCCCTTCCAGTGCCCGGTGCGAGCCACCTGTGCCCCTATTAGGTGTAGGCCGGGGCTCGTAACAAGTAGTTCCACTCACCATTGTCAAAAGCACTACCTCACTGGGTGAGATTGGATAACACAGGGTCTAATTGAGGACACAATTGCATCGCTACCCCGCGCTCCACCAGCAGGATTGCCAAATACCCCTTTGCTGCACCGCCATCGAGGGTGGTGAGGGAGGAGGAGCTAACCTACCTTAAGCTCCTCTATCGAAGCGATATCCCATTTTGCGTGGCGTCAAGAGTGATCGACTGAAAGGGAACTAGATTTCTGCATGTTATGACGAGGTCTGAAATCTCTTGGTGGATAAAGACGGGGTAAAGTTTGAATTGTAACACAAAGTAAATAAAATTTAATTTGATGTTTTACAAAGGACATTGTAAATGTAACCGTATTTAATTTAAATATTTGTTTCACATATTTAGTACATTTTAATCAACTCTGAAGGTTAATAGGTCTTATAGATTGGATTACTCATTTAGAAATGTGTATTTAATAAAATAAAATAAAAAATCTACATTTGAAATACATTTAAAATAAACTTTTGTGGAACAGGGTCTAAAAACCAGAATGCATGTGTTGAATTTCTTTGAAATACAGTTCAGGTCAAACTACTTATATTAGTCTTCAAAGTTAGTGATGTAATTTTTTTTCTTTTTTTAGACTGGTCATAGCTTTTTTAAATCAGCTACAAAATTCAATTTGAATCGAAAAGTCAGACTGGTTACCCCTTGGCTAAATCTTAAGACACAGTCTTAACAAAGTGGCTATGTTTATGCAACTGGCCCCAGAACTGGTTCAGAACAACTACACAAACGGTTAACTTCGGTCACGTGATGCCAGATCATCTCAGGATCGTTCTTCTCTCCTCTGACATGCTTCCACTTACTGAACAAGTGTATACTCTGCTCAGCTTCTCTTTGTTATCAAATGCATTGCCCTCTCTTACGGCGGGGGTTAACAGCCATCAGGGGCAGTAACACACTGCGCATAATGCCTGACATAGAAAAGGAAAACACCACCTCTGATTGTGAAGACCACATCGCGTCCCATCATCTAGAGCAGCATATTTTAATTCCTCTCTGTGTTAAAGATTCTAGGCATGAAGCACTGACACTTGGATTAACTGTTGTTTCAGGGTAATCTCACGAGGGAGCACAGAGGCAGAGAGAGGATCTCAGGAAAGGACCTATGTCAGCTTTTATTTATTTGCACAGGAATCGCCAGAGGCATCTCCTCCTCATCACAATTATGAATCTGGCCTTGAGAGAGAAAGAGAGAGAGAGAAAGACTGCAAAAGAAAGAAGTGAAACTTATCATGAAAATATATGTTGGAAACCTTGGTGAGCAAAATAGACAAAAAATAAAAATAAACAATAAAAATCTTACAGATTCCAAACTTTACAAAGGCCTAAATAAAAATGTTTTAAACAAGTTCTGACTCAAATAAATAAATAAATAAATAAAAACCGGCCTGCCAGTGTCAAGTAAAATCAGCTTCAGACCAAACAATTCAAACTAAATGTGCAACAACTTCCAAATCTTTTCAGTGTGTGTGTGTACCAAAAACAGCTGAGGTATTAGTGATGCCCAGGGCCTCCTCAAGAATGTGTAATCCTCACGGGTCTGTTCCCATCACCATTCAAGAGCTCTGTCCCATTGTCTGCTCCCCTCAAAGGGAAAAGAGGGAGGAAGCTTTGGATTGGGGAGCCACGCGGTCTGTTCTGCTCGCCCTCCCTCTGAAAACACCCCAAGCTTTTGTCCAAATATTACAATAACACTTTTTTTGATCTATTGTGCCCTCTGTTGCCTGTGCCTGCTGACCAAACGGACTGGACATGGAAAGGAAGTGACCCTCCCAAGCAAATGAAAAGCCAAAAAAAACCTTTTCTTCTAGTGTGTAAGTCACCACACACTGAGGGGGGTCATGTTTAAATGCTGAATTAAACTTTAAAGTAGGCTTAAGAATTGAGGGCACATCAAGCCCCCTGAGAAAGAATAGATTACACAACGAGAGATGAGAGGAGGAAATAATACAAGGATCCAGAGGAAAGAAAGAAATAAGACGGTCGGATTCATGATCATTTTTTTCATTCCTCTATCTGCCCCCTAAGCAGATGCTGAAGCAGATGGCGGAAAATGAGCTGAAAGTTTATGAGGAGGAGGTGAGAGACTGCAGGAGGGCATCTGGGAAGGTGAATCAGAGAAAAACCAAAGAATCAGGCCATCTTCAGAGGAAATGATGTCATCTCGGGAAACACTGTTCACTTTAAACCTCTTTATATAGATTTCTATAAGAAAAAAAAGGGATTGGGCAATTGACATGATATTTCACTGTACAAAAAAAAATAATCATATTATTTTTTATACTTTATTGTGTCCTCAGTATTTCTTAAAGTTCTCTTCTTCTCCGATCTCTTCATTTTATTTTATTTTTATTTTGTGTTAAAAATACCCACACAACCAAAACGCATAAAGACAATAAATAAGCCACACGTAAACATAGTTTACATATAATATAGTTTTTACAACTGAAATGAAACACTTACAACCTTAATATATATCCTTTTTCTTTTAAGTAATATGCAAACCCTTTTATTCAAGATCAAATCAATAAATTAATATATAAATAAATAATAAAAACTCTTACCATGTCAATATCTTATATTTTCATCATTTGTCTGTAGTCATAAAAATGATTTATTTAAAATGTATTTATTTAATTTTTGGAGAACTATTAATAAAAAGTGCCATTTTCCATGCAATATCACTGTTCTCTTCATGAACGGTGATATACAGATTATAATTAATACAGATATTAATAAAATGAACAGTTTGGAGAGCTAGAACTAAACTATATTGAAAATAAACTATATTAAAATCAGTTGATTGTAGTATAACCATAAACATATCTAAAATATACATTAATGCAGCAAAAAATGCCCCCAACATATTAGACTTAATACATTTTATGAAACTCATTGTAACAGTAAAAAAATATCAAAGCATCTTATCAGAACTAAATTAACTGTCTAAAAGCATTGTCAAAATTAGATAAATTTCTATTATTTATTCTATTAATTTATTTTGATTATCTTACACAAACTTTCTCTCTTTTAAACTATAGAATTTAATAGAACAATATTTATGTTGATTTATATTAAATTTAAAACCTTATTTTTCTTTTTCTTCAAAGAACACTTGGTTTGATATTTTGTTGTCTGATGCACTGACAGTCAGCTATTTTACCGATGGGTTTGAGTGCCCTGATATGTTTTTGGAGCCACTGGATGGTATTAATGTTTTTGCTCCCTTTAAAAGGTTTAACATGTAAAATTGAATGCAGAGCAGCTCTCTCAGGGCTGCAGAGACACAGGGATCACATGCAATTCCATTAAAAGATGCGATTCCAGCTGCCTGAGAGATGGATGTGATTCAGACAGAGCCATCAAACCTCCTCTATCCTCAAACAGCATCTCTCTCCAGAGGGGCCGCAATCGCTGTTTTTACATTTCACCATCATTTCTGCCCATGAGGAATATGGATGTGAAATGAAATATTCAACCCTATTGTCTGATTTATTTGCTACATTATCCAGCGGTATCACCTCGGCAGTTTAAAGGATCGCTCGTCTCCGTTCAGGACCTGCCCGCTGGGGGTCCGACAGCCTATCTGCTTCCTCCCGCATAAACAGGGTCGGTTCGTCTGAGCACTTCAATATGTTCTACTTGAAGGTTTTCAGCATGCTGAATTTCTAAGTAGAGACCGAGCGGACAAACCTTGGGGGAATAAGGTGGTGGGATCTCTGAAATGATAAATCTGCATGCCATCCGTTCTTGAACTGGGTGAACAAAATGTTATTCATTTTCAGACTGATGGCAGGGCGGCGTATAACACTATCCCAGACTGTAAGTAATATTCCTGTCAGGAGAAGGCTTCTCTAAAGCATCTGTTCAGAATAGACTAACCTTAATCTAACTCATGCACTAACTAAGCATAGAGACAAAGGATATAGTTATCCCTTCCCCACCATTTCTAACTGATTACAGCTTATTCATAAATTCTTATGTTTATCTCTACATGAAAATAATTCATTGCAGTAACTAAAACATAAACAAAATCATGCTTTTATAATTACATCTATAATAATGATATATACATATATAAATGTAAGTATATAGAAACATGCAATGTATATAATAAATTACACTCAATATAATTTTGTGTATAATTATTTGTAATTGTATTTATTATAATAAAATACTTAAATTGATTATTACATAGTTGTTAATATATAATGAAATAATATTATTATATATTAAAATAAATAATAAAATACTTAAATTGATTATTACATAATTGTTAATATATAATGAAATAATATATTATATATTAAAATAAATAATAAAATACTTAAATTGATTATTACATAATTGTTAATATATAATGAAATAATATATATTAAAATAAAATTGATTTATAATAATTTAGAATTATATATATATATATATATATATATATATATATATATATATATATATATATATATATATATATATATATATATATTTGTGTATACAGTATACATTTTTATTATTAACTACAGTATTAATTCATAAAAAATGTTAGATACATTTGTCAGCCCTTTACCCTGAAAAGAAAACAACTATATAATAATAATAATAATAATAATAATAATAATAATAATAATAATAATAAAGAAACAAAATGTAAACTCTCAGAAGTGATTGCACTGCAGCAGCACTTCTGTCTTCTGTTTAGGTCTGTGTATCAAACAATAAATGCTTTTATCTCCCTGTTGTTTTCAGAATGCAGTGAGATAATCATGTCATATTTAATATGACCCAGCTTGTAAACTGATAGGTGCCGGTGTGTCCTTGCAGGCCAAATAAAACATTGCTTCATCGTTGGTGCTAAATAACGGCTGCAAATTTACGGCAGGCGTCCTGAGCTCATCGTAAGCACCGGACGCTTCGTAAAAACTCCTCGCATGAGTTTCAGAGGAACTGATTTACCTCCCTGACCTTGAAACAGGTGCTCAGAGAGAGAGAGAAACAGAAAGTGACCTCTCTCAGTTCTCAGCAGGAGCAGCGGATGAGTTCAGACTGAAGAATAATATCAGGGAGGACCTCTAGATGTCAGACTAATGCAAAAACACCCAAAGGTTCATGAAAATACTGGCATCATTTGCTCATTCTTATGTCAGAACCTGTTTGTCTGTAGAAAACTAAAGATCTATGTACAGCTCTTTTTATATAGTGACCATATCATTTTAGTGACCATGTCTGGCATGAACCAAAAATGACAAAACAACTAATACACCGAATGAAATCCTACAACAGCTCTGTGTGTTTAAAACACAAATTCAAGTTTCCATGCACAGACAATGTTGTTTTGAACCAACTGTGTTGCACTTTTCACTATTCGCGTAACTTCTGCACGATCTGTATGCATGTCAACTCAAACCTTCATCAAGAAGAGACACAAGAATATCAATTTACAGCCGGTGCAAACCAGAAGTGATGTGCACTCAGAATATTTTAATATGCTATTAAGCTGCAACTTCAATTTCATTTTATGAATATTTTCCTTGGGGGTGGCAGGCATCAGCACAGAAAGATAGAAATTTAAAAAAGATAAATAGTGCCATTAATCCAGAGTGTTTCACTTTCATTATCCTTGAAAACGAGGAGCTACTTTTCCAATGAAACGCTCCTAATTAGCTGCATACACTTGATTTGCTAGCTAGAAAATGGCCATGTTCAGAAAATTTTAATTTGTAATTAAGTGGCATTCAACATAATGTAATTTATCTTTATATGCAGTTGAACTGACAAGCCACAGTCTGGATGATGGTAAAGATTTCAGAGGACAAACTAACTGGAGTGTCCTGTCTTCTGTTGTTATGATTTACATTAATATGCACACGTATTCATGAAAGAGAGAGAAAAAAATCTGACATCCCAAAGGTGATTTCCTATAAGACTAACTTTTCAAAACTACCTTAATGACTTGTATATAGAAAATCATCTCAATAGTAACAATGAGCTCTGCAACAATCAAAATTTTTGAAGAAGATTCACCGATCTATGAGCTGAAAAGCTAATTTAATTGAATCAGATAATCATGTTGGAATAGCAGGATTTTTTTTTTTTTTTTTTTAATGTATCTTCAAACTGAGACTTAAAAGTAATTAACATAAAGTTACTATATAATAATTTAATATTTATGTGTTTTCTATACATATACACATAACAAAGAATATATATATACACTTGTAAAAACGAATACAAATGACAAAAAAAAAAACTTTATCTAAAATGCAAAAACTAAATAAATAAATAAAATTACTAAAATGCAAAAAAATAAAAAAATAAAAACTATTTCAAACATTAATAAAATCTGAAATATTATCTCAAAATCCTTCTAAAGCCTCTTGGACAAAATAAGAAACCAATCACTGATTTGCCCTGGCATACTTCAGCTGTTTAAATGCCATAATCATAATAAAGCGCTGTAGTTCTTCATTGATTCTTCTGCTTGTATCGGTGTGGAATGAAAGCGCAGGTAGGTCACAGAAAACATCGGGTGATCAGTTCTGCCTGAATCATTCATCAGAGCAAATGTGGAGAGAAATAGAGATCATAATGAGCCTGAGTCATTTTCTCCAGCTCCCATTACTGAACTGCATTCAGATGTTATTTTCCTCTGAGTCAGAAAACAGAATGACAGACGGCGTGTGTCGTGTTTTACCCTGCCCTTCCCCATATTAAGACTGAACTCACACTTCACAGGGAATTTAATGTGAAATGCCTTTATTATTGATATTCACTAAGGACGAGCATTGCTTATATACTTACAGTTGGTGATATGCACACACTAAATATTAAACTTTGGCTTGTCATTTTTGTTGCATCATTTGCACCACATGCATGAAAGAAACATTAAATCATGTCTTGTTTAGGAGAGGTGTGCTGTAACTTCAATGATCAAACTTAGTATTTTCACCAGGCAGATCATTGAACAAGCTGAGATTATCTAAAGATGAAACAGCATTCGTAGTTGATAGAAAACTTACAAATCACAACAGCTCAAATTGTGGAAGGCCTCGCATTCACCTGCACAGCATTGATTACAAGAGATGTTACTGCAAGTCTTCAAATGCATCTCTCTCTCTTTCTGCCCTCCCTCATTTTTATGGATGGGTAGAACAGGAGTGTGTGTCAGGGATAATGGTTTGTGAAGAGTGAAGTAGCAGAGAAAAGGCTAATCAGCATGTGACCTCAGCTGACGGGTCGTTCATCTTCCCATCCGTCTGAATTATTTCCTCTGAAACTCTCTCAAAGGGAAGCAGGACAATTTGTTTGTCTCGCAGTTGCAGTTTTTCTGTAATCTGTTTCCTTTCCATTCCATCAAACTCTTTTTTTTATATATATAAATAAAAGATGCAGTTCTTACAAACCAGCAGGGCTGATGACATATGAAACAATAGACATCTGTGAAATATCACACCTAACACAGAATCAGTGACCTGAGCTCAGTGGGATGCAATCATCTGAGGACATTTAAAAGGACAGACAAACGATAGTCACCATAAATTCTCATAGTATGGAAAAGAATATGGCTAAGATTCATCCCTTTCAATATTTTATAGGCTTTTTGATATTTTTGTGTTGAAATCAACTGAACAGTGGATGAAATCAGCAAACACACATGCACACGTTCAGAGAAACACGGACCATTTGTCAAGACACGGCGGTAATGGGGTAGTGTGTGTGTGTGTGTGTGTGTGTGTGTGTGCTCACACCATTCACAGACAATTTATAAAGCGATGCGTGGAAGCTGGGCCACAGACACCAGAACAGCTGGGGGTTCTGGGAGATGGATACACATGAGCTGCAAGCGGTCCATTTCAATCTGAATGAAGACAAAAGAAACACAGACGCGGCGAGTGTGTGAGTGTGTGTCCCCCGTCAAAGCCATTAGGTGACGATTTCAGGCGACCCAGAGCTCTCTGCTGCCATGCAGGCACACACACACACACACACACACGCACACATACACACACACACACACACACAGACACACACACACAGACGCACACACACACAGACGCACACACACGCACACACACACACACACACACACACACACACACACATACACACTCACACAGATATCCACAAGGTTAAACGGGAGTTCATAACCCCGGGCTAATTAGCATTTTTATGTAATTTCAAGTAAATGTTCTTTTAGTCAACAACTCTATAATTAATTTACCCTTCAGCCCTTACATGAGGAAACTGACACAGAGACACAAAGTAAACATGTTTAGGTTAAAAACTGATGGATGCAAGTTTGAAAAACTTGGAATTGCATCTTAATTACTTTAGTTTAATATCAACAATAAATTATGAAATTTTTGTAAATAATGTAAAAGTCGAATAAATTATGTTTATATGTTACGTTACAATCTAGGATTAGTGGACAGAAAATATAATGTGCTTAGTATAAAAACCACAAAAATAAATGGGAAAAAAGTGCACCTGATGTTTTTCAAATACAGATATTTTCAAGAAGTCATAAACCATTAGTAGCTTTAAATAAAAATGACAGAGGTCTATGCTATGTCTTGATTTAGACAGCTCTGTAAACACTGATGGCTAGGAGTGACAGCTTGACTGTTAACACACTGCAGTGTACTGTGTATTAGATTTTTGATTGTCAGCATTACTCTTCTTCTGTGCATGAGTAAGGAATTTAATACAGAGTGTTTAGGAAAGGAAAACAGATGAGTTGTATAGGCAAGCAGGCATGAATACACACTCACATGAAGCTTGGCATCGTCTCTGGAGGTCCCTGTTGGACAGTGATGTATTTAAGGCTCTGTGGGTTCAGATGGACTCTGTCCAAAACATCACCTGCAATCAATAGTGTTAGTAAAACAGCACTGCCTGACACACACTCACACACACACACATCACAATAAACATGGACAGCACAGAATCACATGACCTAACATATTCCACGTATTATTATTTCTAACCATAGACGTCTATTTGTGAACTGCTATCTTTTTCTGAGAACATTCTTTTCTGTAAATTACATTTGCTTTAATATTTTCTTATCTTAACAATGCCCTTCAAACAGTTTTGAGTAATGCTATAATAATAATAATAATAATAATAATAATAATAATAATAATAATAATAATAATAATAATAATAATAATAATAATAATAATAATAATAAAAATTAATACTTTTAGAAGTAAATAAATAATAGACATATTTTTAAATAATGCACATATAACACTTTATGTGTATATAAATATATAATAAAATATATGATAACATAATGCATATGTATGTATACAAATGTATTTTATTACTCATCAAATCTGCATTTATTTGAAGAAAAAAACAGTCAAATATAGTAATAACGGTACATAAAATACAGTGAAATATTATACAATTTTAAAAGAACTGTTTTCTGTGTGAATATATTGTAAAATGTGATTTGTTTCTGTAATTTATTCAAAGCTGCATTTATTATTGTTGTTGTTGTTATTATTATAAATCTCTTTACTGCCACTATTTATCAATTTAACGCATCCTTGCTTAATATATATATTTTGCTAAAAATCTTACTCACCCCAAACTTTTGAACAGTATGTATTTTTTTCTTTTTTTGCCAGTTTGGCTTTAAAAGCAGGTTTTCTATTGGATGATAATTTCAGTAGGTGGAACATAACAACATATTTTTGTTTTCTTCCTTAAGGCTGGCGGGGTTGATTCCACTGATGTGCCATTCCTGCCCTGTTTACCTGTTAATAACTCTATCAGTCCCTCGGGCCGCTGAAGCCCACCTGCAGCACCGGCTCACAAGACCAGCATGCCACGCCCTCAACCAGAGCAATGCCTGCTGGGAGCCGGCAGCAGATGTTTACCTGCCACAGGTGAGGCCCTGAGAGCAGCAAACAAGTGTTAAAGCATGTGTACAGCCCACACACACACACACAAACACACACAATTACACGCATGCAGAATACAGCTGTGCTGAGACGCCTGTCAGACCGAGCACTGAGCCGTATACAGCGCTCAACAGATTCACCACAAAAACCAGCCTGAACTTTTTCAGAAAAAAAGAAACATTTGTATAGAGAAGAAAACATCATCATTCCCAGTGTTTCCCAGGCCGAACGTGAGCGCGCTGAGGCCTGAGACTGTCAGTAATGGGCTGTTTATGTGTTTATTTGTTTGTTTGTTTGTGTGAGTTGGGAGTGAGGGAGGAATGATGAACGAGAGCTCGTTTCCTTCGATGGCCTCCGTGTCACAGGATGGATGAGAGCGGAGAGAGCGCTGCATCACGCTGACGGAGGGGACAGTTAACATGTTAGTGTGCACTATTCCGCCCGCGGTACACTGTGGGTTTTTGAGGGTTAACTTTGCAACATACAACAACTCCTTGAGAAGCAGAGATTCTTGTTATTCGAATGATGCAAACCATTTTGATACAAATCAACACGGCAGGTACAATCAGCGTCTTTGCCAAACCGCAAACAAGGCTTCATGCTGTGATCCCATTGAGTTTTCCAGCTAATAGCTCCCAGCTGTTATCTGCAGGCATCTGATTAATAATAATAATAATAATAATAATAATAATAATAATAATAATAATAATAATAATAATAATAATAATAAACAGTTTTTCTTTTTCTTTTTCAGTATGTTCAAAGTTATATTACTCAATACCAGTAAGACTTACAGTGAATCTGAGAGTGTCTCCTTTCAAAAGATACCAAAACAATCCGTATACTCCAAATGAAATGTACTTTGAGAATGCCTTTTTAGTAAAATTTTACAAGAATGCTAAAGGGTAAATTACTTGTGATGGACTGATAAGTCCACTGAGTGCTGCCCCGTGGCAACCATATTGGGCCGCCCGCTTTGGGGTTCAAAGGTTAGATTCACACCACAGACTTATGGGTAGTAAATGTTCAGAGTCTAATTGTAATGGATCTTGGTGGTTTAATTCTGTGATCTCAGAACAAGAATACTGCTATTGCTGAATTTGTGTATGTCTTGTAAAAAAAAAAAAAAAAAAAAAAATATATATATATATATATATATATATATATATATATATATATAACTTATAATTCAACTAGTTGGACATTAAACATTTCTCCTTTTCATTTAGTTTAACTTGATGTAAAACAATTAAAACTAAAAGTGAATATAAAATTATATAGACATATAAAAAAAAAAAAAACAAATATGACAAAAGCACACAAAACTATTTCTGAAACAGAAAAGCTGAAAAAAGGCAATCAGAAACTATAAAAAAAATTAATTGATATGAAAATAACACTGGATTTTGCTAAAAAGAGGAAATAAAAATAGACACATAACATACAGGCACAGCAGAGTTTTAAATTCTATGAAATGACGAATATTTAAAAGACTAATCAGAGCATACTGCAGAGGTCTCAAACCACTGGAAAAGTCTGAGTTTACACTGAAGTCTACCTTGAATATCAAAGAGAAAATGATTTGCTTTAAAAAAAAAAAAAGGTTTTGTTTCTTATTAAATCTAATAATAAATAAGTTAGTCTTGCATTTAAAGAGCACATGTTGTGAGCAAACGTGAAAACAGAGAGAAATACAGACCGTCCATGTCAAGAGTATTCTCATTGAAAAACACATGCATTCATTTACCTGTCAAAGCATCATCTCTCAGCTAGAGGTGGACACTCTTCTGTTCCCCCTTCAAAGAATTAATTACAAATTATTCACACAATAGTGGAATGTTTGTGTCCGGATAAGTGATGAGAGTATTAGCATAACTACAGGCTCTAGATGCCAAGGGCCACACGGATGAGAGATGATGCCCAAGGGCCACCTTGGACAGACGGGCTGGTTCCCATATTGCACTGGGGTGCAGAAAAGCTGTTTTTTTGTCGCTTCAGAGCAGCGCAGCTGTGTGATACACACATAGAGACACTATGGACCTGCTTTAGGGCATGCACTGGGAAAACTGGTCCATCACCATCTTCAAACTTCACATCATTATAATCAATACAGAGTCGATTAATCTAACGTCTGATTTGAGACCAGATTTTACAGAAACACTTTTTAAGTTCAGATGAGAGATAAGTTTGACCAGTAAAGCGTGAACAGTTTAAGGACTTACAATTTTCCATTTTCCCTTGACAGCGGCAGTGAAAAAGCCAGGCATAACCTCCACACTATTTATATTTAAACACTTGAGGGCACATTTAGGAATTCTTTCTAAATCTGCATATTGTATGAACCACTGACTCTCACGCGCTGGATCTTACCTCCCCAGTGTGCTTCATATCAGACAGATTAACCTGATTATGAGCTTGTGGGACACTTCAGGATGAGCAAAATAAAACAGAGCATGACTTCAGCTATAAGTGCACTATATTAGTTGTTTTTATTTTTATTTAAAGGATTTTACTACCCATGCCTAGTGTATAACAAAATATGAAAATAAGCACATGCATGTATTATTTAATATTATATTATGGTTTAGTATAGTATATTCGTTTTATATGCTACTTTTATGTCGTGTATTAAAGAGATAAAAGGAGAGCGAGAAGGAGGGACTGAGAAGCAGAAGAAGATCATCCTGCTGTTGTTTCATCTGTGAAGATTTTCCCATTTCGTTTCCTAATTTATATTTTCAGTGTATTGCGTTTTACGACTGGCCTCTAAAAGGCATATTTCTGCGAAATCAGGTTTATGATCTAAAATGTGGGCTGAACAGCAGTAAAAGTTAAATATTGAACTTTTATTTCTCGGCGTAATTTTTTATGCTTTCATTGGAGGCAGTAACTTTAAATGAACTGTGAATGTACTTAGACAACACGTGCTGAACACAGACACTCCTCACGTCAAAAATACGATAGAATACATAAGCTAATAAATGATCAATATTATAATAAATAATATTAATTAATTTAATATATATTTTTACTTTACTTTTTGCGTATATGTAATTTAAACGTTTTTATTTTATTGTATTTGTTTTTTAAGTAAGATTGAAAATTTCGTTGGATTTTATGATAGGCTAATTCATAATGAATGCATGCATGAATAAATGAATTGTTAAAATGTGCCATAATTCGCATTATTTGCCACATTAATGTGCTCTTGTATATATATAAAACTCTGCATGCACGTTTCTCTAAGAAGAAAAGGTTTACATGTGCATGTGTGTGTGCGCGCGCGCGTGCGTGTGTGCGTGCGTGTTCCCATTTGCTTACTAATATTCCTTTGTTAATAGACAACATATATCTAACAGCTAACTGATTCACCTTTTAATTTTGGTCCTAAATGGCAAGATCAATGGAAAACTGTTGTAATGATCTAATTAATTATGTCGAAATTAAAAGAGAGCGCAGAATCAATCTCTTGCGCGAAGCCTCCATCTGTTCCCTCATAACACAAGCCCTTTACTTGACACTTTCCTAATGGAGTTTAGGGTTTCATTACGTATTTTTGAGCCAATCGTTCTAGAGCTCAGTTAGTTAAAAGATTGTAATTTCACTTATAAATGTAAATGTCTTTTGTTTACATTCGGCGGTGTTAATGTGCCCATAACTCACACTAAAATATTTTATAAAACAAATAAATAAATAAGAAAAGTAATAAACAATCGAAATAGTATCATAAATTACAAAGCAGGGAATAAAAATAAAAAAAATCTAATAAGAATATTTTATAAATGTTTGTTTAATATGAAAATTCCTACACGTTTGGCTTCCATGCACACATTTTCAAAATATAAATAATCATATCAGCCTATACTACTTCGAGAAGCTCTATCAGATGCATAACCAGATAGATTATCAGAGTTTCGCTCGGAGTCAGACTCACTTCTGCGGATGCTCGCTAATGAAGCGCGCGCTGCTCTGATCGATCAGTGACGTTACCATGAGAACGGGAGGCTGCGAGAACGAGGAAATATCTTCACCTCTGGCGAGATGAACTTCCTCAATGCTCAGAAGAACGACGAGGGAGAACAGAGGAGAGCCGGGACGAGCGGAGAGATCCGTCTCCGGGATGTGTGTGGTTCCCGTCTGAGTCTGAGAGACTCCGAGCAGCGCCGGAGAGAAGATGGATTACTCACTGTCAGTGAAGCAAGGCCATGATCAAATTAAGAGGCCAAATGTTTGATTGTTGTTGTTGTTTTGTTTTGTTTTGTTTTTTTAGATTTTACATTTCACTTCGCATCGCTTGCAGATTTTTTTTTTTTCTTTTTTCTTTTTTTTTTTGCACGTCCTCAGGAGAAATTTATAAGCTAGTCTACTCATAATGTCAATATTAC
This sequence comes from Carassius gibelio, assembly GCF_023724105.1. Classification (NCBI taxonomy): domain Eukaryota; kingdom Metazoa; phylum Chordata; class Actinopteri; order Cypriniformes; family Cyprinidae; genus Carassius; species Carassius gibelio. The sequence continues at coordinate 24,362,824 of NC_068382.1, forward strand.
TGTTAATATTATAAATATATAAGAGTGAAATTAAACTGATCATTATATAATTTGATTTTTTTATTTTTTATTTAATTATTATCTATTTTTTTAATTACTTTTGTTATCTTTTAGTTTATTTATATAGATCCATTAATGATTGTGTGTGAATCAGTTTACTGCTGTCTGAATGCTTTTAATAAATTTGGCGTCGTCTTGAATCGGAAACCCTGACGGACTCAAACACATAACGCCAAGTCCTGCTATGATTTACAATGTCCGCTCAAATTCACTGTGAAATTTCTCCATGGGTGACAAAAACACTAACACTTAATTTTAGAAGTCTAAAAAAAAAAAAAAGAGCAAAAAACGCAGAGAGCACAAGGGCAGGGTGGAGGCTGGGAGGGGGTCTCAAAGAGAGAGAGAGGGAGAGAAACCCTAGCTTTGGGGAAGGTGTGCAACGGAGGGTGAAATTAGAGCCCGCAGTGCTACATATTGTACCAGAAGCTCCTCCAAAAACACCAGGAGAAAGAAAAATCATCCTCTAACCTAACTAGGAGGCAGACTAGCCGACTTGCCCCCTGCGTCCCTCAGAGATCAGTCCAAAACATTTCCACTTTACTGCCGCTTTCTGCAGTCTTTATAGTGCCAGTGAGTATTTCATTCTTTGTTTATAAAATATCACCATGAAATAACTAAACATAAAATACATTCTAAAAAAAAAAAAAAAAAACGGTCAAATTGTTAAATATTGTATGAGGTAATATCATGTGCATTAATATTTTAAACAAAATTATATTTTTCCATACATTTAAGTCAAACCCTTCCTAATCTTGAAATTAAATTTTGTAGATAAATATTTTTAATTATTTAACTATTAATTATATTTATTTAATTTGAAATGAATCTGCAATTTAGTATTCGTTTATAATATTGGCTCTGAAATAAAAAATAAAGCGACACCCTCTTGCGAATAACAAGCACAGCATCAAACACTGAATAAAGGTAAAACAATTTAGAAAAATGTAAATAAATAAATTAATTAATTAATTAAAAACAAAAAGGGACAATGTATGAATAGACAAGTTGACTCTTCTTTGCATCTTCCTGTTTTTGACTGAGATTCTGATGATATTTATATGATTAAAAGATTCTGATATTTATATGATAGAATAGCTACACTTGCATTTCTTATAGGAATAATATACACATATATAATATTTACTTTTACCTAACATCTAAAAAGTCTGAATGAAGGCTATATCTTAGGTAGCCTACTAACTCTAAATCTAAACTAAGGAATATCAGTCAACTGAATTCAATACAATAGAACATAACTATTTCACCACTGTAATATTTTCCTTTGCCTCAAATTCTGTAACGATTATTTTATTATTATATATAGGCTATGTGTGTGTGTGTGTGTGTGTGTGTGTGTGTGTGTGTGTGTTTGTAAAAACAAATCTTTTTTGTTGTGTCTCCGGAGGATTTGGAGACGATATAGCGCCACCTACAGTCAGCCTCTGTCAGTTTGATCCAGTCTAAAGCTGCTCACCGCAGAGACGAGCGCAGCAAATCAGAACAAGATGGTGTTTAAATCAAACCATAATCACACCATCGACCTCTCCATTAATGACATTAGAGCTGTGCTTTTCCAGCAAAATGCGTGTTTGGCATAGCAGGCTATTCCGGAGGCCACAGCTGTGCGCATTTATTCTGCGTGTTACTGTGAGATGCTGACTGAAGGTGAAGGTTAATTTAATACAAATGCTCATTTTACGCATCTTATTACCTGTGCGCTCGTTTGATATTCGTTACAGAATGTAGGCCTATACGATTCATTGCGAACAAGGCAATTCTGCTTTGACAGAAAATTCCTCACAAGTCGTAAACTATTATATCACAAATGATTTGCTTTTATCCTCGCTCAATTTCCACTAAACTCTCATTCACTCAGAGGCGCAGAGTTTCTCCCTCCCCTTTTGGAGTGACAGGCGGATGGAGCTTCATCTGAGCGAATCACAAAGTGCTGGAATCCACTGCCTTTGTCTGATACATGCATCCACAGTGGCGAAAGAGGGTCTGCGTAAAGGAGGGGGCTGAGGCTTTTACAAACCAACACGAGCGACCCAAGTCCTTCAGTCCCGGGCCGTGCGCGCGTGCAAACTCGTCGTGTTGTTATTGAGGGAAAGCTGTGCACAGGAAACCCGCAGTCTCCGATGGTTCTGCTGTCTGTCATCCATGCGCAGATGCACCTGCTAACCGAGAGCACCGGGATATAAGAGATACTAACACGCGGATGGATGTGACGAAACAACATGAGTTCTGGGGAAAGCATGCGTGCTGAAAACATTTAAGCATTTATTGCATTGAGAGCAATTTGTTCTGACCTAGAACGCACGGTCATGTCTGACACCTGACAAATCCTGCGTCCATTTGCAACTTTCCGAAGTTCCCCTCTCCTCGGCTGGATTCAATTTGCATCGTTTCTTTCAGTTGTTCTGCGCGTAAGAAAGACGAGACGGCGACTTCAGTTGATTACCTGTCTTTCCTCAGTTATCCGATGGATATTCACTGTAAGGCAGACCCCTTCTCCGCCATGCACCGTGAGTTACACTGGAGTTTATCTGGAGAATGTCTTTCACGTTTGAGCCAATTAAGATCCTCACTGGAATAGGAAAGTATTAGGCTTTCGGATAAAAAGATCAAAATTGCACTGTTCTTTTATTGCATTGAGTAAAAAAAAAGGATAATAAATAAAACAATACAAAACGAAACCATTAAGAACTAAGTTAATAACCGAGATAATCGTGCATGCTTGTGGTGAGGAAATTAAAACATGCTTTAGCTGTAATATTATTTACAAAAATGGTGAATGCAATGAATAAAGGTCGAAATATTGATAATATTACAAAAATTCCACGTCGATTGACTGTAGTAAATATTCATGATTATTAAAAGCAAAAACTGTACATTTAAAACATATGTAACTAAAATATATTGCCTAATGGTTCTGCATCAAGCTTTGTACTTTCAAATGAATTAAAATGGAATGTTTTAAGAAAAACAATCAATTGAGAATATAACAATATGTAATGCGATCAAACAAAACTGTTTAATAATTTATATATGGGGAATGAAAACAATAAATGCTCGTGTAATTTAATCGCTCACCTACGAGTAACAAACCCCAGCATTGTTTCAAAACCCCGGACAGGAGTTTAATGTACATCACTAGAAAACATATAGAGGAAAAGAAATATATATATTTTTGAACCTGTATAGAATTTGTGAAACGTTTTAAAAATGCTAATGATCGTGAATTATTTTACGCAAAATATTATATCTTACGTCAATAATTTTACGCAATTATTACATTTACGTAATTGTGTTAGACATCTACAATCGATTCATATATATATATATATATATATATATATATATATATATATATATATATATATATATATATATATATATATATATATTATATACATTATTCTTTTTGTATAAAGCATATAAATGCATAATATATGTTGCAATATTTGTAATTATTATATATAATAGTGCTAATAATAATAATAATAAACTATAATAAAATATGTGTGTGCATGTTTCGCTGTTTGTCTTCTTCTATAACTAAAATAACGCAGATCGATTATGCAGAATTATTTTATCATTGCACATATTCGTTTGCGTCTGATTATTCAGCGACTCAATGTGAGTAGATTCGGGGATTAATTTGCACAAAGTGTGTTTGATTGCACTTAACCTTTATTGCGTTTTCCAGCTCGAGTGTGACGGTATACAGAACGCGTCTTTGGTTAATTGGACGAATGTGATGGACTTGTGACGGACGTCACTGACGGCCTGTATGTAATGTTATGTTGTGGGTGTTTGGTGCTGTTGTCTCCGGTATAGGGCACGGGGGAGTGAACCAGCTGGGCGGGGTGTTCGTGAACGGAAGGCCTTTACCTGACGTCGTGCGCCAGAGGATCGTGGAGCTCGCGCATCAAGGGGTCCGACCCTGTGACATCTCCAGACAGCTGAGGGTCAGCCACGGCTGCGTCAGCAAGATCCTGGGCAGGTGAGACCCTAACATCACATTTAATCAGTTCAGGATGCCCCATTAAAGAACAACGCGTGTTTCAGGTGCTTTGTGTTTTTAAAAAAAAAAAAAATTTAAACTTCAATAATTTGCAATCAGATTTTAGAAGTAGAAATGTTTATGTAGTCTCTCAATTAATGAGAACACGAAACACTGAATTAATTATATTTTTTAAAAGAATTAGCAACATGCAGGCAATCGTTTTAAAATGAGCACATGATGAGCCACCCAACATGCAAACATTAGCTCTTCTTAACAGCACAATATTGATAATCATGCAAGTTTGCCTTTTCCAATTTCTATTATCCAATTTGAAATCAACATAACTAAAAGATTCACCTCTAATGAGCTTGTACGATCAGTGATGATTATTATCATTACCTTCCCCAAAACTGTTTTCCATTCGAGACTATAAACATATTCTAAAATGCTTTAAATGTCTTTTATTTTTATAGAAACAGGGACAGTTAATTTATTTTGGTATGCATGCTTAAAATAAATTATTTGACCAATGATTTTAATGCTTTCAAATTATTAATTATTAAAATATTAATTTAATTGGCTAGTCCGAGCTATTTAAACAAGGTCAAAAGGCAGAAGTAGAAATGCTAATGAGCTTTTTCAGACATTGCGCGTCCATTTTATTAAATATAATAAATAATGGATTTAATAATACATTGATTTATTAGTCCAAAAATGTTTCTAACATAGGCTAAATTGGTTTTAGCTTAGCTTATTGTAGTTTGGTCATCACAGTAGCCTATAGAATTCCGTTTCAAATATATATCTTCTTCATCTTGGATTAATAAGTGAGTAACTAAAGCAGATGGGCTGTTTAATGTCCTGCTGCGCAAAATTTTAAATTAGTATTCTAATCATATGATAATTTCCTACTAGTGCTGCTATGGGCTGTGTTAAGTAGCTTAGATAAAACATTTTCATGGCTTTGTTAGCACGCATCTGTTGTTTATTGTCATTATAGGTTTTGAATGTGAGATTTACGCTCGTTTCTGCAGATATTATGAGACAGGGAGCATAAAGCCTGGAGTCATCGGAGGATCCAAACCTAAAGTGGCCACGCCGAAGGTGGTGGATAAAATAGCGGACTATAAACGGCAGAATCCCACCATGTTCGCCTGGGAGATCCGGGACCGGCTGCTGGCGGAGGGCATCTGTGATAACGACAGCGTCCCCAGCGTCTCCTCCATAAACAGGTGACGAAACCCTTTAACAATAACTCTTGTGCCAATTACTGAGTGACTCCAGGAGAGAAAACTCTTTATGAAGACATTTAAACAATGTGACGTGCAACTCTGCATTAAACATTATGTGACAATAGCTATTTGTGTTCTGCCAAGACTTTGATCTTACCTGAGAGCAGGTGAGCGGCGTTCGGTTGCTATGGTTACCAGCTCAGGTGAAAGGACTTTCGCGGTCTCTGTCTGGCGCACCTTGATTTTAAACCTTTAAATTGAAACAAACCACAAAGCCTACATCTGAAACGCACTAATACTTTAATGAAAAATTAATCAATTTAAAGCCTTTTAAAAAGAAAATAATAATAATAATAATAATAATAATAAAAACTTAATCAACTTTAATCGATCGAGCAGTTTTTTTTTTTTTACCCAGTCTGATCACCATTCGTTGATCAAATGTATATAAATATATAACCCCAAAAAATATTTCAAATCGTTTGCGTTTCAAGTATAAATGTCCTGAAATTCATTATGGTAATTAAGTAGTTTGGCGAATATTATGCTGTCTATTGTTGCGGTATAAAGCTCTGTTCTGTGGCTTTGTCGGTGGTCTCTTGGATGAAATGCAACCCCCTGCTTCAAAGTACCGCAACAATGACAGACTGAAGCTCTAAAATCTCATCTATCCGAGTGAAAACCGATCAATGAACGGTGATCAGATCTGCTGAAAGAGACACAGAGCTGCTCGATTAGACTTTATACCGAAATTTATCGGTTCCGCCTATTTTCCGAAATAAAAGCCTGTTAAAGAAGACTTGGAAGCAAGAAAGGTTTTAAAATTTATCGGATGTTTATTTATTTATTTATTTATTTATTTGTAAAAAAAAAACAGTCTAGAAAATAAATTATTTATGAATAGATAGCTAGTTGTGAAATAATAATGAAATTGTTATTTTTTAAATAATTTTAATATTTATTTAAAATGTATTTATATATTTAATATTTTGTTTAAGAATTATTATTATTTGCATTTTTTTTTTTTTTTTTTTTTTTTTACAGTTCACAAGGCTTTATTTTTTTAACATTACTATATTCCATAAGGAATGATGATCCATAATATACCCTACAAATATGTGAAATCTGCAGTATGCTCAATCCACAATCCAATACGATCCTATTCACGTCCTTAAAATGGGGTTTAGGGTGGTGCTTTAGACTTGTGTGGAAAATCAAAGCGGTAAAAAGAAGCAGTGAGGCGCTGAACTTTGGTTAAGATTCACTCTTCCATAAAACCAGACTCTGCATTACATTTTAATGAGTCGATGGCGAAGAATAGAGCGCCTCACACAACACAAGAGAAGGCTAGAAAAAATTCATTTCATGCCTCATGGTCACCTAAAAAGGGCCATTTGAACGTCTTTTGACATGAACTTGGGAGATAAACGCAAAATGTACGTTAATGTAATTACCCAAGCCCTTAAACGTCTCTAAAATCTAATTGAATTCAGTCTGGCTATTTTGAAACAGGGAACAGGTCTTTGTTTATGAGGGGAATTAAAATATGAATGCATGCAAATGTGACTGTATTGGGAATAGCTTAACTTTGATGAAACACTATTTATTTCACCTTTAAGTCTGTTGATATTTAACAGTGTTTTGACTATACTCATGCACAAAGCAATGTCTGGATCATCGAATAAGGGAAAAACCAAGCAGAAACTGTTGACATAGGATAAAATCATTTTGAAATTCTGATAAAATCCAGTTTGCAACTCACAGAAGAGTTTGCTGATTCATTATATGCAAAGATGTGTTGTACAATAAGGGAATCAGTTGCACATAACCTCTTGTGCTTTATTGAATAAAGCAAAATGTTGCATGAAAGAAAAAAAAGCTTAGTTGTGTGTGCAAACTGAGATCAGGGCTGTAGACAGTGAGAGGATGTTTTTAACACTTTTCTTGCACATACATTATTAAGTGTTACACAGTTCCTTTTCTACTAAAGTGTCTCTACAGCCAACAAGTGACAGCACCGAAACCAGCAGACTTATAAAAACCTTCTCAGCGGCGCTCAATATTATCGATTCACATGTAAAGCAATTTTAATAATTCTTCTGAGGATTTTCAGACACAACCCAGACATTAATTCCCTCTTCCAAATGCCTTATTCAATAACAGAAACATAGATTGTGGATAAAGTCTGCAGATTTATTCTCCCCAGGCCACGCGAGGGGGTCAAACTATAGTTTTAAAGAGAGAAATGAAATGCAATATTGATATGTTGTCACTGCATGTTTCTTTTCATCCTCTGTTTCAATGCCCCGAGGATACATCCCTAAAGCTGATGTTATTTCTGCAGATATCAATATTAGCAGAACACTCATTTTAATGGAAATATATTTGCTCTTTCAGTAGTATCCGTGGTCTATTCTAAATATTTTTACAATCAATAATCTTCATGGGGCATGAAATGAAAAATATTTCACACACACACAAAAAAAGCATGGTTTTTGCAAACATACACTTACGTCGCTTCCGTTGCATTTGTTTGCATATGTCTTCTGAAACAGAAGCAACGCCGCCGGTGATGAATAGATCTAAAGTTTACAAATGAGAATGACAGCGGGCCTTTTTCCCAAAGTGCAGTTTAGATTAACAGAATCAAACGCTGGCGTAAGCTTGTACACCGCACTGAGCAACTATTGCTTTCCTGTCACATATAATTTATAGCTTTCCATTTGCATCCCGGTACCCATGTGGCTAATTCCGAACTTTTTATCCTAGAGTCTAGATCAATAGAACCTCATCCACACTAGAACCCACCCTGAGGCTCTCCTCAGGACCGAAACACACACACACACACACACACACACACACACACACAGAGAGAGAGAGAGAAGACGTTTATGGAAGTGAACTGTTGTGATTTCATGCTTTATTTGCAAGATCACTCAAGGCAAAAGAGCTCAGAGAGCTTTTCGCTATATCTCACGTTAAAGGTACCGAGTCTGCTGAGGGAAACGGGATCTGAACGACTGCGGTTATCCGTTTTGTCTGCTCAGAGATATATACAGTTAATCTGAGATTATCAGAGAGAGATTGGCTCTGGAGCTCCGTGTGAGTGAATGTACTGTATTTACTGTGCAGGATCATACGGACGAAGGTTCAGCAACCGTTTCACCCCTCTCCAGATGGGACGTCTCTTTCCACCCCAGGACACACTATAGGTAAGACCACTTCATTAACTGCAGGGGCCATCTTTAGACCTTTGTTGACAAGGTCATCCCTCCAAATCAAATTAAGGGCCAAAGCTTTCTGCTCAGAGCTGGATATTACCCGCATCTGGACCAGTTAACAGAAGAAAAACCACAATCAGATGCTTTCCTACACAAGTGGTTTAGGTCAAAACTCAAAAGTATTTGTATTGTCTAAATTTATTACACTGGTGTGCATCATTTTTTCGGAATGAAATCCAATACTTGTTTCTTACTAATTTTGATACGCTGACTCCAGAAAGAGCTTGAGCATCTCACAAAATATTATGCATTTGTTTGTAAAGTGAAGATCAGCATAAAAACAGTATTAAAACATGATTCCTGTCTTCCTCTGAGCAAGACTACAACTGTTTATTAAAATGTTGGCTCATTTTCACATGCATGATTGATTCTGGAGACATTATTATTTCATGCCCAATCCTGATTTGCATTTTTTTTTCCACTTTTTTGTAGATTGTAAGTTAAATTATTCATTTTGAATACTTTTTTTTTTTGTCATCTGCTTTTGATATTTTTATATTAATTTATATAACTTGAAAAGTTTTTTTTTTTTTTTTTTTTACAACAGCATAAATAAAAGGGCTGTGTTCAAACCTAAATCATATAAAGTGAAGGGCAAAAATTCTGAGACAACTGAGAAAACTATTTAAATCAGGGAATAAAAAAAAAGAAAGTTTTAAGACTTAATGGCATAAAATAAAGAAGAAATGTTAAGGATTAAGCACATTTAATTTGACTAATCAGATGCAGGCAGTCACACTGATCACATGACAGACAATCAGATGTTCTCCCTTCCATTAAAACGCTCTCAAATCAAGCTGGAGATCCTGATCATCAGCTTTTGTTCATTACTCCAGTCCTTCTGTTATTAATGAAAATAGAGTTTGTGTTCGTTTTTTACGCCTAAAACTAGTGGTCTCAGACTTTTGAACCCCAAAGTATCTTGGGATACTCAGTATATATCAAGTGATGTTCACAGTAGTGACTCTAATGCGATGCTTCACACATGGGAAGAGTTTGATCATCTTCTTTCACTCTTTACAGTCCCCAGTACAGCATCTCCTCCAGTCTCCAGCTCCTCCAATGACCCTGTGGGCTCCTACTCGATCAACGGCATTCTGGGAATCCCTCGCTCCAATGGAGAAAAGAGGAAACGGGAAGCTGGTGAGTCTGCGGTTTATGAAATTGGTTACATTGAAACGCATGTTTGGATAAAGAGAAATAGCTGGTATCTGAGGACTCACGTTGTCCAGAGTGCGTTTGTGTTATGCATTCACAAGCATATTATATTCGGAGCAGATTGCCCTTGAATGTGTGGTGATTGGGTGCAGTATTTATTAAGTGTGCGACTCGGAGGGGGGCAGAGAGGGGTTTGATGTGGTGATGTGACCCCCCACTGGAGCCCCCCGTTATTAATCTGCACTGCAGTGATTAAGAGAGCTTCAGTAATTGCATGTCAAGATGATGTAGCCAACTAACAAACTCAGTCAAACAAGAGCGACAGTCTTAAGAGGACATTTAGCTCAAGGACCTCGCTCTCTTTCTATACTTTTATTCAGCAAAGATTCATTAAATTGATCGGAATTAACAGTAAAGACGATTATCTTGTTCTAATGGTTTTCTATTTTAAATAAATACTGTTTTCTATTCATGAATCTCTCACGGATTCCACAAAAATAGGAAGCAGCACAACTAGACCAATAATCAGAAATGTTTCTTAAGCAGTCAATCAACATATTTTCATGATTTCTGAAGATCATGTGACACTGAAGACTGGAGGAACGATGCTGAAAATTCAGCGGAGCATCACAGAAATAAATTACATTTTGCAATATATTCACATAAAAAACTGTTCTTTAAATTTTAATAATATTTCACAAAATTACAGTTTTTAATCAAAGAAATGTATCCTTGGTGAGCAGAAGATAAAATAAAATATAATCGACTACAAACTTTGGAATGGTATTGTATATTTAAAATGTGTTGTATATTAATGTACAATATAAATTATTATTAATTAACATTAATGAATTATATTCATAATTATTCATATTAATATATTATTATAGTAATGTTTCAAAATATACAGTTTGCTTATGGATATCCACATAACATTTCAAACTCTGCACTTCTTTCAAAGATTTGATGCCTTTTGGTAAAACCAGTGACTAGTTTTACTTCAAAAGTTGCAACGTAATAAAATAGTGATGGAGAGAGAACTGAGAGAAATGATAAATGCATTTACATATTTCCTTGTCTGCTGACTTTGACGTCGAAGCTGATGATCTTGGTCACAGGGGTTTGAGGACAGTGTGCATTAATATGGTGCCATACGTTGTCATGATGTAATTTTCTTGTGGAGCTAGAGAGATTATTTATGGCATAAATGACTCATGGCAAAAGGTGATTAACCAAAACAACAGAGCAAAGATAGCAGCGTGCATGCCCTGTGCCAGCCGCGCAATTGCCATTTCTCGACGTGTAACTGATACAGTTCTGCATGAAGCACCACGTGATGCTCTGTGCACAGAAAGAGTCCTTCATGTGATTAGAGCATTGCACTCGCAGTCGTTTGTGTTGCATTGCATTCATCCGTTTCCCTGCTGTCAGATGCTGCAAGGGCGCAGAGGTGACATCAGCGGCGGCAGGAATGATGGGACACTTCAGATCTGCTTGTGTCTGTGTGTGCATCTTTAAGATGATTGACTGTTTTGAGGGTTGTTCTCAGGACCAAATGATCCTCTTGATGCGTGGCCATTTTCTTGATTTAAACGATGGGGATGAAGAGGTGGAGGAGAGAGAGAGGAGAGGAGGAGGACAGTGTATGTTATGTATAACTTCACAAACGGACATGTGTGCGTGCACACACACACACACACACACACACATGTGGCGTACATTATCTTTGCCATGCAAACCTGCAGCTACACAAACACACGACTAAAGATGCTTTTAAAACAATGTCTTCCCTGCAGCAAATTCTGATGAATATAGAATGTAAAATCCCATAATGCTACATGTTTAAATTCAGCATTCAGCACTAAAAATAAATGTTGTGTAGCAAAAAGATATCTTTATGGAAGTAAACTGCACTGTAAACAAATGAGTGCATGACATGTTGAGTGATATAATTACATTCACTCAGAAGTACCACACTGACATTTTGAAGTAGAAAGACTGTAAAAGTAAAATGTACTCAATTAATCCTTGTTTTATTTGAGAAAAAAATAAGTTTTTTTTTTTTTTAGCAATGCATTTTATTTCCTAATGTGATGTATTTTTCCTAGTTAATCAGGAAAACAGATGCATGAACGTGCGTTAAGAAAGTCCATGTTGATTCAGCTGGTTGCTTGGAAAAGTTTCACTACACTAACAAGTTGCACTGAAAACAACCATTATCTGAGAAACCACGGAGAGTTTTTAAAGCCCGCACTGTCAGATGCAATGTAACAGATCTTAGTGGTATAAGGAGTGTTTTTTTGGCTCCCGGTTGTGGCGGCATGCCAAGAAAGGCCAAGAGCTCACGCTGTTCTTACAGTAGGTTTGGAGTCAGCAGTGGCCTCAGACACAGGCCCATTACGAGCTGAGCACAGAGATAATGTGCTGTGACACGCGTTATGTACACGGCGGAGCTGAGAGAGCAGGCCGCGGGGACACAGGTGTCACACCAGCCATTAATCTGACAGCGCTACTGTATTACTGCAAATTAAAAGTAGCACGATACAGAGAGAGAGAGAGAGAGAGAGAGAGAGAGGGAGACAGCTCTGCTATCCGCACGGACCCTGGCTGTCTCAGCCGCGATGCTGCAAGTGACATTTAAGAGAATTTGCAATTCCGCCGAGAAAAGCTATTACGGCACAAATTAACATCTAACATCCACACATCCCAGCACCCCCCTTTACAGCTGTCTCATAAGAGCAGACCATTAAAAAGATGAGAGCAGTTTTACACCGGCCAACCCAAGACACCACGGAGGAGAGAGCGAGCTGGAGCTGCGCAGATGCAGCTCACATTGTGAATATGTGTTTTTATTTTCCTAATCATTAGGTAAAAGAATACTATAAATAAGATATTACAAAAATAAACATAAGCACAAAAAGATCTTCAAATAGAATTTACGATTTATCTGCATATTGTTATTTTTTTATATATATATATATATCTAGTTTCTTCAGTAAACGTAATGTCACAAAGTAACAAAACAAGAACAGTTCCATTATAATCAACACATTTGTCTTCTGCATGGTGAATATAACGGGTTACAACTTCACAAATATTAAACATATTAACATGCTTTAACTATAAAAATAAGCATGACCAAAAGATCCACGGATGCTATAATAATTCCAGTGTGTTTTCAATAGCACGTCTGTACTGTATATGCTTTTAAAGCTAATTTTGCCAACAACAAACTAATGTTTTTCATCCCAGCTAACATTTGATACAGTATAACGCTGAGACCAGAGAATACTATAAATAATGTTTGAACAATTAAACAGTTATTGTTACTAGAAAACCATAATACATTAATACAAGATCTCCTTTAACTTTCGAAACCACATTTCCACAGTTTTACTGTAGTAACAGTAACTGTACAAAAACTGATATTTTAATATGATTATCATGGTAAACTTGGTCATGCTCACATGCATTACAATATTCCACAATATTATTCTAACATTATCTCCATAATTGCATTGGTACATGTTGTTTTTTTTTTTTTTTTTCTTAGGCTAGTTTTGCCAACAATAAACCACTGGAAAAGGAAAAGTTTATTATTTTTCAGGTGTTTCAAGGTAAAAAACTGAGGCCAAAATTTGGATTGCATAATTAAGGAAATCATTTTCTCTAGATGCTTAGAAGCAAATGGTGCACCTGAAAGCGTCTTTATACCTCTGTACAGCCTTAACACACATTCAAAATATGAGGAAGTATGTACTTTAAGTCTATACTATGAAGTATGCAAAGCCCTAGTTTATTTTGTTATATAATAAACAGTTTTGATACTGTATTGGTTCTCCACTTGGAAAGTCTGGGTCCTGATGTGGACCCATAAGAGAAGCCCATAGAGTGCAGTTTCTCTCTCTCTCTCTCTCTTTCCCATGGGGTCAGGCCCTGTGGGTGTGAATCCTGCAGCGTTATGGAGTTGCTTATCTGCTCTGAGAGAGCGCGCTCCCTCGTTACCTCAGTCTTAATACTGACTCACGTCAAAAGGAATCCGCTCCACTCAGTTGCAGATCAATACCCCAGCAGCAGGGCAGCACACATTGCGACTGTGCACCAGCGCCTCAAAGACGGTGCCACTGAGGCTCCAGGTGAAAGCATTACATAAGCACTAATGTTGGGTAATGTTGAGAAAGTTACTTTTAAAATGAATGCATTACAAAATTGCATTACACTCATAAAAGGTAATTAATGTCAATAAATGGAAAAACTACTTATTTAAAAAAGTAGCTTGTAAATTAAAAAGTAATAGGTTGCTTTACTAGATTACTTAAAAAAAAATTACTAATCTGATTACTTAACTTGCATTACTTGTAATGCATTACCCCCAACACTGCTGATCGGAGGAAACACGGTCTCATTCTGTGACTGAAGAAACCCAGTGATTGTCTTGATCAACTGCAGTTTGGTAACAAAATAGAGAAGAAATTGTGCAAAGGTGGAGGGAGTAATGCAATAGTTAATGCAAAAATTAAAATTAAGTAATTTTGCATGGTGTTGCAAACCCTTATGAGAGACAAATTGAAATGTATTGGAGACTAAGCTCCGCTAAAGTGTCTTAAAGTGCCTCTGTTATGCCATTGTTAAGATCACTAATATTGTTTTGGGAGTCTCCTACAATAGCCTGACATGCATCCAATGTCAAAAATGCTTTAGTTTTCTCAAAATATGCATTTAATATCACCACATTTTCCAATGATTGCCAAATGATTTGTTCAAAACATTTCTAGGATTTAATCTCTCTAAACCCCTCCCTTCTGAGAACCTGCTCCGCTCTGATTGGTCAGATGGCCCAGTCTGTCGTGGTCTACCGTTTACAGCATGTGCCGGAAACTTCTGAAGACTTCATTTTCATAAGAAAAAAAGTACAAAAGCTGTCACCGGGATGGTACACTTTCAAAATGTACACATTTGTACCTTATTTACCTCTAAAGGGTGCATCTTAGTACATCACAGGTAAATATTTGTTTCTAAAGTGTAACTAAATTATGCATATTAGGCACCACCCCAGTAACAGCTTTTGTACCTTTTTTCCAGAGGGTGTTGGTATATATCAAACAATATTTACGTCTAATACTCCCTGTAGTATTGTTTCAGTTGCTTGTTTTTTTTTACCGATTTTGCAGTAATATAATGATGTTGGTTCCTGGTCACAGTAGGAGTCACATGTGGATTCAGTGGTTGATTTTCTCGAAGCAGCTGAAGTGTTACGCACATCGCTCCTGCCAAAACAACACAGCAAGCCAGAGCAGTAATTGGTGCACATGTGCATGTTGCTCATCCAGTGAGTGGGAAGCTATTGTCACTGGTGGGAACGACAAATGCAGTTGTATTGATCAGGTTTGTGGCCCAGGCTCCCTAATGGCACCTAATTAATGACTTAATTTGCCCTTGCGCCCGATACAGCAAATACCCACTCCACCTCAAGGACCCCCGTGGGAGCTGTCCAAACAGAGCTCCTGCTCAGAAAACATATAGTTTTAACAGACTGGAGAGGGAAAAACACACGGCTAAATCAAGCATCACTATCACTGTTGCTCAAAGACTAGAGGATGCAGTACCTAGAAACTAACATATTAGCATGCTAAAAAAAAACACAACATTTTATCAACACAGAGTGTAACCTGGAAACAAAATGCAAGACCGTGGCAACTACAAAGAGCATCCTAGCAACAGTATAGCAATACCCTAATAGAGAGAAAGAGAGAAAGAGAGAGAGAGAGAGCTGTGCAGAAAGAAAAGGTCACCGTGACAAGCGCAGTGGTAATAACCAGCTGAAATGATGCCATCAGACAGACATGATTGATCAATTGAATTCAGCTGCAGTGAAAAACGTGCGATCAAGAAGAGTATTATAGACACGATGAGCTGGGACAGGATACTAGACAACACTTCATTCCATCCTGAGCCTCTATCACTCCATCCATCCATCCATCCATCCCTCTCTCTTTCTCTTCCATTCTCTTTCGGTTTATCCCTTCATCTCTCTTCTTACTGATTCTTGAGTACTGGAACAAAACGGGCTATAAAACAAAACAAAACAAATCAGTTTATGTAGTGAAGATTTTTGATTGATTGATTGATTTATCTTTTAGTGATATACGTTTGGGTAAGATTTTGAATGTTTTGAAAGAAGTCTCTTATGCTCAGCAAGGCTGCATTTGTTTGATCAAAAATACAGCAAAAACTGTTATAAAACTCGTGACGTTATAAATGAAATGATGGTTTTCTATGCGAATGTATTGTAAAATGTATTTTATTCCTGTGATGTGCAGCTGTATTTTCAGCATCATTACACATGATCACACAATCTTCAGAAATTATTATAATATGCTGATTCTATATTTGCTGCTCAAGAAACATTAATGATTGTTATCAATGTTTATATAACCTAAGCTGCTTAATATTTTGTATGAACTGTGATACTTTTTTTCAGGATTCTTCTAGTTAAAAGGGAAAACAGGATTTGTTTATATATAATATATATAGTATTGTTTTGCTTAATGTCTGAAGAAAATAAAAGTACATTTTTCTCAGGTCATCTCTCTCTTGGGACAATCAATAGAAGCAGAGCATGTCATAAATCACTGGGCCACACAGAGAACATAATACACTGTGAATGTAGAGTGACAGATCTGTAAGGAGACGTGAAGGCGGGATATGAAGATATTTAAAGGAGCACCAAAGTGTTTTGGCATGGGTGAAAAGGAGAAGAGAGAGAGCGAGAGAGAGAGGAAGGTTTTTACTCAGCACAAGGGTAATCAGGTCAGAGGAAAACCGAGAGAAAGTGCAGTTTGTAAAAGGATTGAACAATAACAGCAGAGGTTTTCTTCAGGTGTGTGTTTGGATAACAGCTTCAGAGTAAAGAGGGTTTGGAGAATTAAATCAGTGTTGCACACGCCTGGAGAAAACAGGAGAGATGAGCATGTAATGCATTGTGTAAATGTACACACAAACACACATACAGCTAATACAGGGCTATACAAGCAGGATACGGCCAAAGAGTTTAGATAGCATTAATATACGCATAACATTAACAATAAGTACTATACTTTCTTTATATATATTTTTTTCTCTCTTGCTTGCTGGTAATTCAAATATAATTGGTGCATATGCTAAATAGCATGTGTAAATGCCTGTTATTGGATAATCCATTAAATTAAATACTTCATAAATGAAAGGTAATTAATCCAATTTGATTTACTTATTTGATATAAGCCATAAAATCTGATTATTCACAACAAATGAATAGGCTAATGTGATACCAGTACACAAACAGCTTTTATAATAAGCAATGCTTGAGTTTTAACATTGATTCATTTCCCCTCTGAAGATATTAATGATATAGAAATACTGCCTGCATATCTAGAAAAAAAAGAAGAAGAAGAAGAAATAAACGTTGTATGTGTATTACAGGAATATTTCTGGTTAAATGCATCTTTAAATGAATTAAATAAAGATGATATGACAATACAATGTCAAATACATTTTACCTTCAGTCTAGAAAAATAAGTAGGATTGCATTTAGTAGTCAGTTTTGAAAGCACAGCCTCATTGTTAGACTAATGTGATAAGATCATACTAACCTTGTCTGTGAAAACTCCTGTTACATCCATCGAAAAAACCTGAAAAAAAACCATGAAACATCTATGAGTAAAGATGTTACTGAGATTGTTCATCTGCCTAGAAATGAAGACCTAAAGCTGAAAAAAGGTCATTTTAACGAGTGTTAAACGAGTCTTTTAAAGGGATAGTTCACCCAAAAAATGAAAACTGTCATTAATTCCTCACCTTCATGTCGATCCAAACCCATAAAACTTTGTTCATCTTCACCATCAGAGACATCAGTGGTTCATCCGTAATGTTATAAAGCTACGAGAATACTTTTGTGTGCAAATAAAATATAAATAGTGACTTTATTCAACAATTTCTTCTCTTCCATCTAAGTCTTCGTCATGTTTCCACAAGAGTACCACGATGCATGCTGATGTCACATGGACTATTTCAACGATGTTCTGATACATAAGTTGCACATTTCTGATTTTAAACCCCCCAGGAAGGTCTTCCATTGCCATCCATTGTAAATGCATTACTCTAAGAGTGATATTTCTCTGGTTTTAGCAGCTGAGGGACAACGGAGGACTCCCGTTCTCTATATGAGGAAAACTCTAACAATCTGAAATGTGACCTTCGCTCTTGTGGCTCTGAAGGTCCTCAGTCAGATTCTAGGATAGTTTTGCAGCATGTAGCTGTTGTTGAATCTAGAAGGCTGTTTTGTGTGTGTGCAGACGGATCTGAGGGTTCAGCGCAGAGCAATGATTCTCAGGGCAGCGTGGAGAGCCTGAGGAAACACCTGCGAGCCGATGCCTTCACCCAGCAGCAGTTAGAGGCTCTGGACCGAGTGTTCGAGAGACCGGCATTCCCAGACGTCTTTCCCACTCCTGAACACATCAAACCAGAGCAGGTCGGTGGACGTTACCTTCTGTCCTGTGTGTGTGAGGCTGCATCTGGAAAAAAATAATGATATTGAGACTTATTTATCCTTATAAAATATAGCAGTGTACTATGGTACAAAAATTGTATCCGATACTAATACCATGATATACACTAGGTGAAAATTTGGAATCATTATATATATATATATATATTATAATAGCTTCTGCTCACCAGGGCTACATTTATTAGATAAAAAATACAGTAATTTAGTGAATTTTTTTTACAATTTAAAAGTAGTTTTCTATTTAAATTATAATTTAAAATTTTTAATTAAATTAAATTATTATATTATAAAATGAAATGTATTCCTATGATGCAGTGCTGAATTTTCAGCATCATTCCTCCAGTCTTCAGTGTCACATGATCTTCAGAAATCATGATACGCTGATTTGGTGCTCAGTTATTCATAATGATTCCCATTATTATTATCAATGCTTAATATTTTTGTGTAAATCATGATTTTTTTTTTTTTTTTTTTAGGATTGTTGGATGAATAGACAGTTCAAAATAATAGCATTTATTTAAAATGTTAATCTTTTTTAATATTATACATTTATGTACTGGCACTTTTGAATAATTTAATGCATGGTTACTTAATAAAATATTAATTTATCTCTCTTTGTTTAAAAACCAAATAGTATGCACCCCAAACTGTTTAATGGTAGTGTATCACAGTTTCCACAAAATATAATAATAATAAAGCATAGTAAAACATGGTAAATGTAAAAATAAACAAAAAAATACCATGGTGTTTCTTTATGTCTATGCAAACTACAGTATTTAAGAGATGCTTCCAATGCTATTTCAGTTTTTACTTCTATGTCTGTGTGTTTATGAATATACGTGTTGTTTCTCAGTAAGTGTCGCAGTGATGCACTGAGGATCAAAGAGCAGAACTCCCTCCGTTTATTGATTTTCTGATGGAAATAAGAAATAGATTCTCAGGAAAAACAGCACAAGATGAGCTACCACCCTCTCAGCTGCACATGAGCAATGATGTCATTTCCTGTACGGCTACCTCAATGCTGTTTACAAAATCCAAATATGGACAAGCAGTCGCAAAAAAACAATGCTAGCAATTAGTACACGCAAACAGTAGCATATGAAACATTTTATGCACAATTTTGAATGAAAAGTGCAGGATTTATTATAATGGATAACCTTTATTTACTTTCATTAGGATACTAAACAACAAGTGACGATTAATTTCTCTCCCCGAAAGAGCGAGTCGGAGCCATAAAGCACAGGGAACGGCCTAATTGAGTTCATTTTAATTTGGGTGCGATCGGGAGACATTACTCCGCCGATTAATCAGGCCGACAGCACTCACCTCCAGAAGAAGGCCTAATTTGCAGCTAATTACAAAACTGATTTTCACTGCAAGATCAATACTGAAATGAATTGGAAATGACTCGCAATCACAAAGGCCGTCAAAGAGGGTATTAAAAAGGAGGGGGAAAAGACGAAGGAAACACGGAGAGCCTTTGAAGGAAAAAATGGGCGAACGGAACGCTCTAGAAAAATCAGTTTTAATTTAAAGCAATATTAATCAGACTATTTTCTCTCTTCATAGACCTTCTTTCTTTTTTTCCTCCTTTGTTATCCCCAAAACCAGACCACCTTCTATTTTTCCTTCTCTCTCTCTCTCTCTCTCTCTCTCTCTCTCTGTGTCGGGGTATTAGTGGCTGTGTCCCAAACCTAGTGAGCTGCCTTGCTGTCTGTTGCTGCTTAGGCAGCTGCCTTCTAAGGGTTCTTGATAACTGCAATGGAATCCCATAAGTGATCTACTGTTTTATTTTAGTATTTTTTTTCTTTTTTTAGTAATTTTGTGTTTTTGTTATTTAATTATCTTTTTTAATGCATCTATATTTGTATTAGTATATATTTTATTTCAGTTAACATTTATTTAATTAATAAATTAATTTATGTATTTTATTATTTTTTAGTTTACTATAATAACCCTGGTGCACATTAAAAAAAATTTCCCCATGGATATTTTTTTCTTTTTGAAAATCCTGTTATATTTTTAAATATGTAACGTTTCAAAATTAAAATAAATTTTTTGAACCATGTTTATATTTACTTTATTTTATATGTTACGTGCCGCAAAAAAAGTGC
Source organism: Carassius gibelio (assembly GCF_023724105.1). Lineage (NCBI taxonomy): Eukaryota > Metazoa > Chordata > Actinopteri > Cypriniformes > Cyprinidae > Carassius > Carassius gibelio. The sequence goes on from NC_068382.1 coordinate 24,383,223, forward strand.
TCCTCATGTGTAGTCAATTTTAACAATTGCAATTTGTTAACCATTTGTTTTTAACATTATTATTAATTTATTTCCATTGTTATTATAAATATTTTTTGGCTACTGAATATATATGTGTGTGTATATATATATATATATATATATATATATATATATATATATATATATATATACATACATTTGAGCTCAGTGAGATAAAAATATATAAAGCTAAATATTTATGATTATTTGTTTATTTTTAGATATATTTTATATTATATATTATAGATTTTCACTGAGCTTGTCGCAGTGCATTGCTTTGGTATTGCCTTCCCTTTTGGTCAAAAGAATAGATCTTAGCTTCTGGAGCAGAGCCAGGGGTTTGGTTGTGTTAAGAGGCATTAAAAAGCCATTCTGGAGATGCTGAATGAGATAGGCTCTCCTCCCACACTTCTGCCAGCCATGTGCTCATCCTTTTCACTCTCCCCTCCATCTGCATGAGAAAAGCCTGTTCTGCTCCACAGCCTCCACCGAAAAGAGAGGAACATCAGGCAGGGCCGCCGCTAACAGTTGTAGCCCACAATTAGAGTTTATCTGTGATAGAGACAGACATGGCTGGGGTCAGGGGCCTTCCTGTGACACACACACACACACTTTGGACAGACATTCTCAACATGCAGACGCCGGAAGTCTCATCTCATTAAATAACAAAAGAGTTAAAAAAAAGAAAAGAAAATCCCCCCCATCTGCTGACACGGTCTGAGGAACATGTCTGTAATGGAAGGGGGTTGTGAAAATCATAAATCTTATCAATGTCATTTCTGAAACGGGCCTTGCAACCATAAGTGATTCAGCAAAGGCTAAAACAACACTTTAGAAATGATCTTATTTATAGAAGGAGGTGAACTCAATTTAAATTCATAACAACTGGTCATCTTTTTTAATTTCCAGGAAAAGCAAGTACAACTACCTCAAAAGATTGATTGTTGTAGCAAAATAAAGGTGTTTTATAAGATTAGGAGGATGCTGTGAGGGGTTGATAGGTTATCATTAACTAAACCTACTAAAAACACAGTTTAAGCTAAAATTAAAATATAAATATTAGATTTAAAAAATATAGATATATAAAAATGAGAAATGTTGGCTTGGCAATTGACACATTAAAGTTTGTGTTAAAACACTAAAATTACTAACTGGATTAAATTCAAACTAAAGCGGAAGTAAAAATAAATAAATAAATAAATAGTTTTATTAAAAAAAACATTGAAAATAAAAATTAGAAATGTTGCCTTGGAAAATGACTGAAATGACTAGCTTGTAATAAATAAAATCTAAAACTTAATTAAAACTAAAACTGAAATAAATAAATAAAAAATAGTAATGTAAAAATAATAAAAATGATTAAAGCACATAAATAAAAAATAAAAAATGAAAACTGAACAAATATAAATGCATTTAAATGAAAACTGAAAATATAAAATAAAAGTTAATTCAGAATAATTATGGTATATAAATAATATTAAAATAACAAGGGTTATTACTATGTGGTAACATTTTTTATTATTATTATTGTTGTTGTTGTTGTTGTTGTTGTTGTTGTTGTTGTTGTTATATGGTTGCTGTAAGGTGTTCTGCTAGTTTCTAGGTTGTTAATGACTGACCCGAGTATAAAGAGCTCAACCAGAAGTCTGTGATATTGTAGTCTGTAGATACGGTCCTAGGTTCGAGTCTCTCTCTGTATCAGACTGTTGTAGATCCGGTCCGAGGTCAGACTGGATCAGTAGCATAATGAAGGCTGGTACTGTATACTCTGTGTTGAGCGATGCTGAGATGATCTTGATGTTCCTCTGGTCTGCAGGCGAGTGAATACAGCCTCCCTGCACTAAACGCAGGTCTGGATGAAGTCAAACGCAGTTTATCCTCCGGCACGACCTCTGACCTGAGCGCCAGCGTGTCACAGAGCTACCCTGTAGGTAAGATCACATGATCTGTCCCATTCACCACCATTCAGTGCAATTATAATAATGCACTGAATATGCTTTCTAACTTAGAAATAAAATTAGACATAAAGTCAGTCATGTTTTATCTACATGCATGAATTAGATCTCTAAAACTCTCATGTGATATTGGTCTTATAACGAATGCAATGAAACCCGCTTCAGACTAACGAGTTTCTGCGCAGAGGACGTTTGTTCCTTAACTTCTCTTTCACAGCGCTGAGCTTCAAAATGATATCAAATATTAACATTTACATAAACATATTCATCATTTGCTCATGGCAGACAGGGCACGTGGGGTGTTTGTTTCTCTCTCTCTCTCTCTCTCTCGCTCGCTCTTGTTAATAATAAATGATGGGACGGTTAATTAAAACGTAGGGTGCTTGTTGTGCCAGTTATTAATGTGAAATGTGTGAAGTTTACTGACAGTTTTACGACCGTCTTCAGGTCAAAGATAAATATACACCACTTTTATTAAAATTCACACAATTATGCGAAAGCCATTACTGTGTGTGTGTGTGTGCGTGCGTGTGTGTGTTTGGGTGGTGACAGAAAGCTAGAGAGAGAGAGAATGTGGGTTTGTAGTTGATGAACTGATGATCTGTTTCATAGTAGTTTCACGTCACAACAGATTTGTGTGTTATTTATATTAATCAGGTATAACAATCAGGTTAATCTGTGATCATTTACTTTCCTTCATGAGCCTCACATTCAATCCAAATAACTTACTTTCTTCTGTAGAAAAATAGTCTGTATGACATATAATGCACCAGTTTTGCATTTGGGTTTGGAACGACTTGCACTAGCTCTAAATATGAAAGTATTCGAGCTCAAACATGCATGATAAACTTACTAAATAGAAATTGTGAAGCAAAACAAAAAATATTTAAATGATTTCACTGGTTAGGCTGAGATCCGACGTTCAGATGAACACAGATTACACTCATCCTTAAACTGTTTTCCAACCCCAATTAAAAAGCCCACAGTTATTGATCTTGTTGATTTTATGCAAGGGAATTTGCATAATCTATTAAAAATGAATGATTCATGAAGCAGCCAGAGGAGAACACGTCACAGATACACATCTTTTCTCTTCTCATCTCGTCCTATTAAAAAACGAACTGACTAACCAAATAAACAACTAAATAAATACAATAAATTCAATAAAATAAAATATTAGTTTGCTGCAAATTCTTTCTTGATATAAATAAAAATATATAATTTTATATCTTTATATAAATATTTATGTAAAATCCTTACTGCCTGCAAAAAAATGTACATAAATATACAATATTATATAAAAAACAATTGCATATGTATATGATTTGTGATCATTAAATTGATATTATATTTTATAGTAATATATTGTAAAATGTAGTAAAATTTTTAGTTTAAAATATTTAGGTTTAAGACTAGATCTGGTTTACTGTTTCTGCTGAAGTTATATGGAAAATGCTGCTGGGAAATGCAGTGTATTTATCACTTTAAAAGACGCAGTAGTTTCTCTCTCTCTCTCCTGACAAACTGGCTATCCGTGTCCGCACCTGAGGGCACCACGCTCCTAGTCACACAAATTAATGCTTATCCCATCTTCACAAAAAGCAAACTAACCTTTGAGCACACATTTGATAACAAACGACTTTCACCGTGCATCCAGGGAATTAGGGCAATTTGGCTCTCCAAACATCTTTTGCTGTGTTGTAATTAATTAGGGTGCCGTGTTTTTTGCCTGGTGATAAATTGCTGCATCCTGAATATAGAAAATAGAGGTCAAACGTTTCCCGTAGCCTCCTTGTTGGAACATTAAGGTGTCCCTGTCGTGGCAAATTTAATACAGCGGCGATGAAGCAAGTGTTAGCTTTTCAGCTTTTTCAGATAATACTAAGGTCACCCTGATTTTCACCATAGAGGTTTAGAAAATTCAATAAGGGATGTATGTTTCTTGTATGTTGGCAGATTGTTGATGCAAAGCATTGGTTCTAGTCTAGTCGTGCAATTTGTTAAGTAAGAAACATACTCAAGTATTCAAACAAGCATGCTTTAATGAGAAAATGGACATTAGAAGAAGATATTTTACACTGATGGTTGCCTTGTGGCAATTTTGAGAATGCAATGCGTAATTACAGTACACTGCTTTATAAACTGATTCTCTATCCCTGAAACTGGAAAAATCTGAAAGACACTGACATGCAAGAAATAATAATCCAACCATCATAGTTCCTTAACCTAACTACAGGTTCTTTACAATGTTTTAAAAATAGAAATTTGCTGAAATTTAGAGTTGAGTCAGAACAGATTTGGAGAAAAGTGGCTAGAATTTTAGATTTTCTTTATCTAAAAACTAAAATTGTGTCTTGTTTAAGTGCATTCTTTGCTGCATGTGTTATCTGCTCATTGGCAAACCGTCCTGGTCCACACAGAATTACACTCGCTGAGCTTTGATGGACACTGTCCTGCTCATTAGAATTGAACCGGTGGCCAAGTTTCCCCCAGCGTCCCCAGTAAAGCCTCCACATCTCCCCTTTCCTGAACAAAAACATTAGTCTGTGAGGGGTGTCAGGCTCCAGCGCTCGGCCGGGTCGAGGCTTCACGCCGTTGGGGAGGACAGCCAAGCGTCAGCCCTAATTACTGCTCTGAATGTGGAGCGTCTTCGTGCTAAGAAGAGACACTGAGTGTTTAGCCGAGGCCGGTATGACCCTGCTTACATCTGTTCTCCGTTCTGACCCCAAAATGACAAGAATAAATCCTTTGATACACAGTGTTTCTGCAAACGTTCTGATTCCGTGCCATTTAAATAAATAATAGATTCAACAACAACACTGCTTAAAATAAAGTTTCCAAAAGGAGTTGTGTCCAATGGATGTTCTTCGTGCACCGTAGACGCCAAAATCAAAAAGAGGCTTTATTTTTAAGAGTGAAGTTCAAAATGCAAATGCAATCTATTGAGAATCAGCTGAATGATTTATAGTTTATGGATGGCACAGGAAGTGAGTGTTGGTGTGATTAATGTGTGCAGGTCGGGACATGGCCAACACGACCTTACCTGGATATCCCCCTCACGTCCCACCCACCGGACAGGGCAGCTACCCTACGTCCACACTCGCTGGAATGGTTCCTGGTCAGTATTCCCAGACAGATAAAGGTGTTTGCAATTTAAATGAAATTAGCTGCTCAAGACATTATTTTACACCAAAATACATTTTTTTTTTTTTATTGTTATTTTTAAAGGCACTGGAGTTATATTTATCTTCAAATGCATAAAAAAAACAGCAGAGGAAGTTCAATCATTACGATTTTTTTTTTTTTGTTTTGTTTTGATTAGTTTTTTTGTTTACTAAATAATAAATTCCTGCACCAGTAATTTTCCCAAACACTTTCCCATCTGCCCCAGATTGATAATATTTTATTTATTCAGCAAGGACACATTAAACTGATCAAAAGTGACAGTAAATACATTTATAATGTTACAAAAGATTTCTGATTTGTATAAATGCTGTTACTCAATGATGTTGATAATTCAGCTTTGATCACAGCAATTAATTACACATTTACAAAATTTTCATTTATTTTAAATTGTAATAATATGTCAAAATATTAATATTTTTACTGTATTTTTGTTACAATTAATGCAGCCTTGGTGAGAAGAAGAGACTTCTTTCAAAAATGTAAAAAAATCTTACAAACGGCAAACATTTGAACTGTATTGTAGTTGTCAGAGCACATTGTTCTTCATTTTCTGCTGATCGCAAAGGAAGGTATTTTGAAGAATATTGGTAAACAAAAAGTTTACAGTAGTCATTGATTTCAACTTTTTTTGACGTCAACTTTTTAGTTTACAACATTATTTCAAATATCTTCCTTTGTGTTCAACAGCTGAAAGCAATTCATACAAGTCTTGAACAACTTTCCAGTGAGTAAATGATGACACATATTTCATTTTTCATCTATTCCTTTAACTTTTCTACATCTATGAAATCTTAAATAATACAATATTACACTGGCCTGCATGCATTTATGAACTGACCAGACACTGATACCAATCTGACTTAATAAAAGCAGTCCTGTAGTGTTTCCAGCAGCCTGCAGACATTCATAGAAGCAGCATTTCACCCGTGTGTGTGTGTGTGTGTGTGCATGCAGGAAGCCTTTAACTATAGACCATCAAACCTCAATTGACTAAAGAATTAACTGGTCCAAGAGATTTCCAGACGAAAGGCATTTTGTGATCACTGAGCTCAAACTAATTCATAAAATGTTGTTCGATCTTGCTTTATTTTTAGCGGCTCCAGGTAATAAGAGCAGCAGAAGCAGCTCTCTACAGTCATGCTGCTTCACACAGAGATTTACTGACCGGTGCATATAAAAACACCTCTTTATTATCCCATAAAAATGAAACAGCGTTGGACCAACATTGTTCAGCATGACGCTCTGACTTTCTTCCTGCACAATCAAATCACACAACAGAGAGAGAAACTTTGGAAAAGAAAGAGACATAATAGATCAGTCAAAATCAAAGTCAATCAAAGTTTCAGCAACTGTGATGTAACATTGATGGTGCATTATTGTAAGGTGTACGTCTATGTCCTTTTCCAGGAAGCGAATTTTCAGGGAATCCCTACAGCCATCCACAGTACACCACCTACAACGAAGCCTGGAGATTCAGCAACCCTGCAATACTGAGTGAGTGTCATCCCACAAAAATATACATGATAAACACAGCTTCTGACAAAACATCATAGGTACAGTATTTGTTAAGACAACAAAACTGATGCTCTGTATTAGACACCACTGTCCTCAATCAATCAATCAATCAATTAAATAAATCAATCATTAAATATATAAATAAATGCATACATAAATACACTTTTTAAATGACATAAAAAATAAAAAAGTATTTATTTAATTTATTTATTAAAAAGTATTAAATGCATAGATTAAAATTTTTAAAAAAATGTAGGCTTGTAAATTAAAAAAATAAAAATAAAAAATAAAATAATTGTTAGTAGTTATAGTAGTATATATATATATATATAGAACTTGGTATATATAAATATCTATGTATTAAAAATATTTTTCCATTCATTTACATAATTATTTCAGTTGTATTGTTTGTAATTCCTGGATCTTGGCTGAAGTTTATGTTATATGCATAAATGGCAAGCAATGAAGAGTTTTATGGAATTTGCATGAATTATTTTGATAGCAGAGTCCTGGCCAAACATGAAATCAATACAATATGATGGATAAAACAAATATGCATTTAATCTATTAAAATGCAGTCATTGTCGTGGTGTATTGAAATGGTACATTCCTTTCTTATTAACTTTCAGGTTCCCCCTATTATTATAGTGCATCCCGAGGCTCCGCCCCCCCAACTGCTGCCACTGCCTATGACCGCCACTAGTTACCACGGAAACCAAATTAGACAGCACACTCATGGACTCGGACTTCATTTTCTGCGAGTGTGAGCAGTGCAGCTGATTGGACAGAGCGGTTTCCTGCAGTCACATGACGAAGAACAGACCAATCAGGAACAAAAACATCTCGACGACAATTCAAGCAGCCGGGAAAAACGATAAACGAACAATAAATGTATATCTGAAAGACTGAGGGTAAATATGATTTTTAAAACAGGATTAACATCTGCTTTTTTAATACTTTTATATTTTGTCCGCTCATTAATATTATTCATAGGTATTCATACTTAAAGAGGTTCTTGCTTAAATATATATGTATTTGTTTGTTTGGATAGTCACGGAAATGAACGGTTGGACATTTTCTAAAATGAAAATTGTTCATATATGTAAAGCATTTTTGATGCTGTCAATGTGCTGATTTTGTAATTTTCAGTGTCTATCCAAATTCACAGAAATGTCTATGTTTATGTTTATTAATGAATACCTAAAATTCGAACAAGTTCACCCTGGATGTACACATCTGACGAGGAAGAAACCCTTTCCAGCGCATGGTTCTCCTGATTCTCCTAATAGGTTTCTCTCTCGGTGGGTCTCTGGACTGTGCAAAAACAAACAGTGAATCTCCACTCATCGTCGCACAGTAAACTTTCACTCAATGCAGTATGTACTCGGCATGGAAATATAAATCAAACAGGCCTTCTTCTCCCTCTCAACGCCAGCAGAAGATCTCTCACACACTTCTGTGAGAAACAATCAGATACCAAGAAGAAACCTGGAGACCAATATTTCATCAAACTGTAAAAACCTGGTTATACGCAGATACAATTTTGTAAGGTTTTTGTTTGTTTTGTATAATGACAGAAGTATCACTAAGGACTCTACAGTATGCATGGATTGTTTTCCTTCATTATGCATTATTTTTGTGTTTATCATATCAAATTCTCAGGGGGGAATTCACTAAGAATTAACCTGTAAGCGCCTGATTTGTGCAAAACACAGCAAACATTATTTCAGCCAGTTTGCATAAACTTTTCGGAACTTTTTATGCAAAAAATAAAATAAAATAAAAAAAGTTATAAGCCATTGTGCAGACAAAAATAATACATGACTAACTTTTAAGACTAGTCTGGTTTAGAGTTGATGAGCAAATAGCACACAGGTGTCTGTGCTGAAATACAGATGCAGTAGTGTTTTAGTGAATTCTCCCCTCAGTCTTATCGTTTGCACTATGTTTATGTGCTCTATATGAGATGTCTTGAGTGAATAAGCAGTGAACAAACTTCCCCTTCGCTCAGATTGGATGCTCAGTGTTTTGCAACAAACATGTACTACTGATCAGATGAAGCACTTAAACCTCCAAATGTGTTTACAGAAAAGTTAGCAGCTGTTCAGTTAATCAACAGATGGGTCGGTCACTGGTTATCGGCTTTATGATTTACTTTTCAGATCTCTGCTTTGGGATTGTCAAGCTGTTTCCATGTAACACACACACACACTGACACACACACACCTTTTGTTCAATGCTTTAAAACAAGTGCAATTCTGCAAAACATTTTTGTTTGAGATCCAGTTCGAGGTCATGTTCTGACAAACAACTTTAGTTTTCATCTAATATGTTACAGTTGAGAGAATGTACTTTTGCCAAAGACTTTTTGTTGATGTATATCTTTCTTTCTCTGCCGTTGCATTGTACAAACAGTATTATAGTGACAACCGTTTCAATATATGTACAAATCCTATGCAGAGCAATGAAAAGCTGTTGTATGCATAAACTATAAAACGACTGACATGTTTGTTTTGTTCATTATTTATGCTATTTTGTGAAATAATCATTTTTAAAATAATTTTGTGTGAAATGTAATTTCTGGACTGTAAATACATTCTGATCAAATCTGGTTCGTGTCTGGTTTCATCGAGCAGTTACAAACACACATGGGTTAAATACAAACAGGAATACTCTGAGAAGACCATGCATCTAACAGCTTCTAATCTGAGCAATACTTTACTTTATGAACTTATTACAATTACTACCAACCAGAAACAACTGTAAAATATCTCAGACTTCACAAAGAAACACATAGCAGTTAGCTGGATTTGACGCTTCCTAATGTTTATTTATACAAGCAATTTCTTAAAA
>NC_068382.1:24393252-24505752 GCF_023724105.1 Carassius gibelio
GTAAAACAGATAAACGCTAAACACTCCTCAAGAATAAATGACTTCTGAGTAATTATTGTCTAATAGCTCTCCTCCCTCGGGAGCTGTTTACGTGGCCCAGATGGCTACCAAAATGAGATTTAGGGAGAAAATTGACAACATTATTCACCCAGGCATTATCAATTACCTGGGTATCAATTGTACTGTAATCAAGTTGAATATGAGGAGGGATTCTAAGAGTCACCGTAATTAAACCTTTTTGAGACCGTGGACATTTGGGTGTCGTTTGTTATTGAGATTTATAAGGCAGCGCAGGACAGCCCTCCTTCTTTTGTGCGTAATGGATGAATGTTGAGCAGAAGACACGGATAGTCCATAAAGAACAAAGACAATGGCTTTTATGTGCCATGTATGGGCTCCATTACCACGGACAACCTCGGCAGGGCAAAACATAGCCAATGCTATTAAACCCAAGCACTGCAATTCCCCACAAGCCTTGCCGAGAAGCTACATTAGATCCTGGTTTAGTAGCCTCATTAGAGAGCTTTAATTAACCTACTCAACTCAAGTGTGACTTTCATTTTCCAGAGAGCTAGGTGCTTTATTTGTGTTTTATGCCATACTGTAGCTGTATATGATCATGACGATCATTCTAACCTGTATGTGGAAAGCTAATGGCTTTAGTATGATAATGTCTTGTCTTTTGTGGTGTTGAGGTGAAAATCTCTATCGTTGCTCCATTTTTTGTTGCATGGAAGCGCTAGGTAATGTTCATTTCTGTTGAACTGTTCTTTTAAGACAGATTGGAAAAATAACTTTTCATGCAATTTTCAAAAATTCTAAAACTCATAAGGCATGTTCAATTCATTCCACTTTATAATCCAAACAAACGTAATTTCAAAGAGAATCCAGATTATTCCGGCCTTGTCTCTTTTTAAAAAAATTATGTATATGTGTGTGTGTGCGCGCAAATATATATAAAGTGTTTTATTTAATCCATTTTGAAATGTTTTTATTTAATTTAGTTGTACTATTTAATTTATTTAACTTTGGGGTAGTAACAAAAACCTAAAACTACGGAAAGAGACATAAAACCAATATAATAACTAAAACTTTAAATATATTAGAATTAAAATTGAAAAACAAAAACTGATTCAAAATATTAATAAAAACTTAGTATATCAATGATCCTAAAATGCCAATGATTCAGCCTCTCTCAGAATAACAGAAAGTAACTTTTTTATTTAAATATATAATGTTGAATTAGTTCATCAGATATAATACAAACACACTGATGACACTGATAAATGCTTACAAATCGAAACGTTTCTCATAAGATTTGTGAACCTGAGAGCACAATTAGACCCCTAGATCATAATTCCTTTTAATTTCCTCTTGACGTGGAGGGGTTTCTAGTTAGTTAATTAAAATCATAGCAGTGTAAATGATTTGTTCAGGGCTTCTGACAGTGATATATACTGCACCCTTCATCCTCAGCTGGTCTGACTGGCTAATTAATCAGTATTATTTATGCAAGAACATTATGTGTAATAACTTGATTTATCACAACAGTTTGGCTGTGGAATCATTATAGGCATTTAAGGAACAAAACCCAGAATGATTTCAAATACTTCTGCTTCAGATATAGGTATAGTGACTGTGTGTGTGTGTGTGTGTGTGTGTGTGTGTGTGTGTGTGTGTGTGTGTGTGTGTGTGTGAGATCCAAAAGTCTCAAAACCTAGTTATGAGATAACAAGCATCAAAGTTTGATTTCAACCATTATAAATTCAATCTTTGACATGGCTTTATTCAGTCAGTATTAAATATAGACAGTAGGTTTCATTCAGCATTGGCTCAGGTATTGCACTGCGACAGCGAGGACAGTAGTGGCTCATATCCTGTTTTATAAACTCAATGCAATTATAATGCAATAGTGCACTGAACTCTCATGCAAGAAGGAAATAGACCTTATGAGAAACAGATAAAGAGGTTTGTTTTAGTGTTAGAAACTGTAAACCGGACCATTAGATCCCTGACTGCTCAGCTGACCGAATCACTTCTGCAGTGAACTTATCAAAAACTCACTCTGTATCAGAGCAGTCCACTGCCATTCATCTTTATGAGCTCTCTAAGCATATATTGTTGATATGTCATAATCAATATAGAGTTGTCCTGGCTGTAGAGCCTGAGAGAGCTGTGTGTGTGTTTGTGACCTTGTGTTTGGAACTGTACTCTTCTGTATTGTGTGGCCTTGAGCACATAAACAGATTCTCAATCACCTCAGCAACCCTTCGAGTGACCCGACTACAGCTGTGGCTCCTTTACCGTCTCTTTTTTTGTTGTTGTGCGCAGCACCTTAGAGAGTGATTGCTTGACAGGAAATGTATCTTTCTTTCTTAGTTTTGCTTTAGGGGCTTAAGGTCTTGGCAGAAGAACTTGATATAACCAAAATGATAAAAGCAAAAAAAGATAAATGCATTGATAGAGCATTCTAGGCTTTAATAATGTTATAGTTGTTACAGCTTATTTCTGCATATTCAAAATCTTAGAACGTTTTATAAAGGTAGAAGCTTGAGTATATTTCTGATTACCTCAGAGATTTTGGTCCATTTTGGCCTACGTAAAGAAGAAGATTGTTTGATGATGCTTTGATTTGATATTTGTTGAAATCTGCAATAAACTGATACCAGTTCAGAAATGAAACAACAGTTTATAAACCGTCCCGTGGGTTGAGACCACTGAGGTGTGCATTGATTTTTTTTGGTAAGATGTCCTCTGGGTTGATGGACCACAGCAGCGCTCAGGTTCTCTCGCTCATGTGATTATCTGACAGCTCTTGATAGAAATCAGTGACCGCCCGCAGCAGAGTCTCTCTATAACAGAGTTCATCAGTGAGAGCGTACATGAACTCAACTGCGCAGGTATCAAGACTTTAGATTAACTCCGAGGCGTGATCATTTCTCTGTCACTTACCTCTAGACTGAACGCTTGAAATGTCACGCATCAGATCCTCTCAACTGCCCATTACTACAGTGAGGGAAAAGTCAGTCATATTAGGGCCTGAGAAATGGAGTGATCTCTATATTCAAGGCTTCAGGACTGCACCATTTTCAGCCAACTCTATCAAGAAAGTCAGTCATTAGTTTTTGATAAGTTCTAAAGATCAGTCAGTACTAGTGATCATCATTTCTGAGACTTTGAGGAAAAAGCTATCATATAGATTCTTTGAAAAGTCTCCTTCTGTGTTCCAGAGAACAGCATACAGCATACAGGATCAGGACAACATGAAGCTGTGATAGCTTCACGCACACACATGTTTGTTTTTGTGAAAAGTGTGTTCATACCATAGGCGTAATGGTTTTTATTCTGTACAAACTGTATATTCTATGTCCCTTCACCAACCCTACCCCTAACCCTAACCCTCACAGGAAACTTTTTGCATTTTTACTTTCTCAAAAAAACTAATTCTGTATGATATACAAGCGTTTTGAAAAATGGGGACATGGGTTATGTCCTAGTAAGTCACCCTCTCCTTGTAATACCTGTGTCATACCCATGTCATTATACAGAGATGTGTCCTGATATGACACACACACACACACACACACACACACACACACACACTCTCTCTCTCTCTCTCTCTCTCTCTCTCTCTCTCTCTCTCTCACACACACACACACACACACATTAAAATTGATAAGATTTGTTAAAATTGATAAAATGTTGCAACTTAAAAACATTTAATTGAACTGCGAGATTTAAAGATAGAATTCAAAGAAAAAAGTATAAATTGCGAGATGTAAACTTGCAATTGTGAGAGATGAACAGGGGGGGGGGGGGGGGGAGTCAGAAGGGGAAAAAAGTCAGAATTGTTAAATAAAAAGTTGCTATTACCTTTTACGTTTTTTTTTTTCATTACATGAAAAAGGGGGGGGAAAGGCTAAATTGTGAGAAATAAACTGGTAGTTATGAGTTTTCTCTTTTTTCAAGTTTTCTTTGTTTTTTTCTTCTATATGGTGAATAAATAATGCCAGATTCTTCAATTTTGGAAATAACTATTAATATAAACATTTTTATCCACATTGACAATGAGGTTCATTACCCACCATGATCTTCACCCACACTTAATCTTTCTTTTAGAAATAAGTTTATTTGTATTTTTTATGATTCATTACTCTGAAGGAGATGCTGCAACACTGTCATCTGATCAGTTCAGTGAGCACAAACATCCGTTGCATACACAGCTTTTGTCACTGTACAGTAGATGTTCATAGCATGTTGACACACAGGTCAATAATAAAAGCTTGTGTAGAGCAAAGCTCCGCCCCTCATTATGTAGTCAAGGTGAAGATTTAAATATCACTCATGCGTCACTCCAAGTGTAAAGGAAAATATGCAAATGAGTGAATATCCATCAAAGAATGTTTCTCTCTTGGCAGAAAGCTATTAATTTTTTTCTCATCAGTTGCTGACACTTTAACGTATACATCACCCTCATTTTTTTTTTTGCGCGTACGCGTACTCTCTTCTTATTGACATGTTATATTTTCTTTGCGCTTGCATCTTGTTATTGTTCTAAAGTTTCCCTGTCTAGTGTGCATTAGTGCACCCTGATTGAAATTTTACAGACAAACTGAAATATGACTCTGTGTTTAATGGAAAAAATAATTACACGTCAGGTGAAACAAAGCATGACTCATAGTTACCGAGGAAATGACTGGAGACACGAGCCGGCAACGAGGTCAACAACACACACACTTGCAATTTACACACTGTTCTTGCTCACTATCTGCTGAACTACTTAATATCATTTCATAAACATCTTCATAAGACCCTTGTAATGAGTATCCTGTCTTGGACATAGTCAGCACTATGCAATAAAAGTATGGATTTAGCTGGTGAAGGGAAAGTATGTACTTCTATATTGCATGTAGGCATTGCTAAATTTATTACAATATATTATTGCTTCTATTCAGATGCACAACATGTGGCAGAACCACAGTTTGTATATGAACATCTGCATATGCAATTGATTAATGCATCCTAAAGTGAAAGAATTTACAAATGTAAAGGTGTCCAGAGATGTGCACTTCAATTTTTTTTTTATCATTATTAAAACCATCAGGCCTAAAATCTCAGCTGCGCTTCAGTTCTCGCACTGACTGCCATTATTCTGAGTCTGGTACTGACTTCACGGCATTGCTTCTAATTAGTCCTGAAACAAGAGATGCTTTAAGTGCCAGATGGCAGGATTATCTGATATTTTCCTAAAATGGCTGCAGTACTTCTTCAATGTTAGTCTTGATATTTTTTAATTAAAATGGCTTGTCAGAAAGGCAATCTGAGCTAAACTGATGTTATACAAGATACAATTAATAAAATTTCCCTGACGCTCCTATTAATTACGCAGAGTGGGAACACTCGTTATTGACTCAAAGATCAAGTCTGAAAGCCTTATCAAACATTACTGTTTGATAAGAAAATGAGCACGCTTCTCGTTTGCTCGGGTAGAATCTACATGACACACATGGATGTTTTTTACACCTTGTTCTATGATCCGAGACAGGATTTGCACCTGCATCTGTGACAAACCTGACAGAAAGCAGCAGTTCAAATAGGCACTGATTGGCTGAGCAAGCAGGAAATCTGTCACATGATATGCTTTATTAAGCAATATGTTCCAGGTCCGACATCTGCAAAGGTTAAATGGGCGTTAGACTGCCGTACACACTCAGTGACTCGTAGAGGGGTGGAGTTACTGAGGTGTTACAGCTTTCTATCCATCCACCCATCCATCGGTCTATCTATCCTTCCATCTTTGTATTGCTCTTTCCATTTGTCTATATAAATCCATATTCATCTATCACTCTATCTATCCACCTATCTATTCATCTGTGTATTGCTCTACCAATCCATCTATCTTCCACCTGTCTATTGTCCGTCTATCTGTTGCTCTGTCCATCCGTCTGTCATCCAACTATCCATTCATAGCATATCTATCATCTGTCAACCGAGTATCGGTTTGTCCATCCATCTATCATCCATCTATCCATTTTTCTATTATCAGTGTATCTATCAATCTATCATCCATCTATATCTCATACTGTATATATTTATCTATCCTTTTCTCCATCTATCTATCTATCTATCTATCTATCTATCTATCTATCTATCTATCTATCTATCTATCTATTCATCTCTCTTTTGCTCTGTCCATCCATCTATCATCCATCTATCTACAGTATAATCCATATATCCATCTATCACTCTACATATTTCTCTGTCTGTATATCCATCTATCCGCCAATCCATCCATCCATCCATCCATTCACCTTCCATCCAACCATCCATCCATCCATCCATCCATCCATCCATTCACCATCCATCCATCCATCCATCCATCCATCCATCCATCCATTCACCATCCATCCATCCATCCATCTATCCATTCACCATCCATCCATCCATCCATCCATCCATCCATCCATCCATTCACCATCCATCCATCCATCCACCAATCCATCCATCCATCCATCCATCCATCCAATCACCATCCATCCACTAATCCATCCATCCATTTCATCGGTCTGTTTGTCTGTTGTTCTGTATTCAAAGTACACAATGCAGGAGTCTTTAAAACTTTTTAAACTTTCAGACAAGATTTGTCTTGGCAAACATTCCCTTTATATTTTTACCATTACTGATGCTTTGAAATGATTGATGCACTTTGAAACCGAGTTGATTGCTTCCTGTCTGCAGTGCAGCTGATTATGAGCTGCTATTCACATCTTTAACCAATTGAAGGCAGCATGGAGTGTGGTAGGAAAAGGCTGTCTGGTGTTGGAGAGTGTTAAATGTCTCAGTTGGTTGGTCTTTGGCAGGTGCAGTCATCTTCATTGTCTTTGTCCTTGCTGCAGAGAGCAGAGGGATATATTTACCTGAAATTCTTTTCCTGCGTGACCAACTAACTCTATCTCTTTTGGACCGTTTGACTGATTGCTGCTGTCTTTGAATGTTAGGCTCGACGAGCTTTACATTTATGAAGACTCTTTAATATGGGGTGTGGAAATCACAATTCCAATTGCTCAAGCAACAATGGCAATTCCAGCAACAAATAAAAATCCTTAAAATATGAACAGAAATAGCTAAGAAATTGGCTATGGACAGTTGTGCATGTGAAATGATTCAGATAATTCTGGTCGAGAGCTTACAGTCATGCTTTGTATGTTCTAAATGGAGAAATAAAGACATATAAAGTGCTTAACCCTTTCGAGTCGATTAACGCATATATGCGTTTTGAGTCATTTTCTCCTGATAACCCCGAAAAGAACTTAAATTACACTTTCAGTTTTAATCGTACAGATAAGAGCAATACATCAATCGAATCTGTAAAGGGTCTAGTTTTTTTTGGACACAGACATAATAACAAAAACCTTTGTGCACTTATAAAATAAAGATAACAAGCAAGGTGCGCTGTCTACAGTCTTTGTCTCCGCTGATCGTCATGTACAAACATTTCATTAAAATGAACTGTAACTCCGTGAATACTCAAAGAAGAGACATGAGAGAGATATCTATAGAAAGTCTGGAATGTCTACTTTTAAACTAAACAAGTGCTGCCGAAAACAAATATTCTGAGATAAAGTAATCCATATGAAAACAACGCAATGTCTGTTTTTCATATCTCCGCTCATTATATCTAATGTGACCACGCCCCCGCGCTTAACGCGCTATTCAGATTCAAACTGAAGCGCGCGGCTTGAATACACACACACAGAAGAAAAAGCAGCCAGACTGTTCTTCAAGTTTTTATTTTATTTTACTGTTTGCTTCGCGATGAGAGGACTAAGACATAATTCACCCCAAAAAGATGTGGTGTGGTTGAGGATTTGAGAAATGGATTTCCTCAGAAAAAAGAATGAAGCACTTTATTCAGCAGAGATCATAAACATGAGTAAGTCTCTTTTTATTTATTTGTACTAGTTTTCACATAAAGTGTAAACATTTTACTAGTTAGACTTTTTCCAAAGACTTTTTCCAAACTATAATTCCTGACTAAACGTATAATCAAGTGAAACATTATGAAGTTTCAATAACAATATACAATACTATACCATTCAAAAGCTTGATGTAAATAATATAAATGTGACAAATAGAGATAACTCTAACAAATATAAAAACAATGCAGTTCTTTCGATTTATTCCCCCTAAAAAAAACTGAAAAATATTATCAGCTCTTTTCAACATTAATAATAATAATAATAATGATGATGATAATAAATGGGGTTTATTTGGTAGAAAATAAGATTGTTAAAAGGATTTCTGAAGGATTGTGTGACTGGAGTAATGATGCCAAAAAACTTGTTTGAAAGTAAGCTTTGATTGTTCCTAATAAACTGTTTAACTGCTCCCCCAAGTGGATATTAAATTATGTTGTGGGATAATTAAATATATTCTTAATAAACTACAAACATAAAATTATATACTTTTATTTTGTTCTCACATTCTTTCTTGTAAGTCCTCCCTCACAGTGGCACAGCTGAATGAGAGGCTCATTATGCAGCTCATTATGCAGGCCTTTGTCTTCTCAGGTGTAAATCACAATGATATTCATGATAGTTGACGCCTACTCGCATATGACTTTTACCAACAAAAAGTGTTTTAGAAAATTTAAATCAATATATTGTTTTCTGTGAATGAGTAAACAAGATGATTTTCACATCATTCAGAAAGAAAAATTCTAGGCTACAAGCTCCAGTTCTCAATTTTTCCGGCAACCAATTTTATGTATGTGTTTAAATGCACAACAATCTCACTGATGCAATATAATGATTATATTGCATTCAGAATTTAAATGAACTTGCATGTTGCTTACCTTTGCATTTCCAAGTTTTAATGAAGCAACATTTTGATTATTTTGGATCCTACTGTGTATTTTATGGTAATTTTCTAAACCGGTTTATTTAGTTTCCTTTCTAATTTTTTTTTTTTCTTTTTTTTTTTTTTTTGCTAGGAATTTTACTGCATTATGTTTCTAGCCAACTTCAGTTCTGCAATGTGAATATGATGTATGCATTGGGATTAGGTTTTACCAGAGTAACCCTCTGGTGCTGGAGCACAGACTCACAGTGGCCCTGAATGAGTGTTTGTTTGTGTGGGTGGTTTATTGATGGTTTATTTAACCTGCTATACTTTTGTTTTATGAGGTTTTCCACACTGCATCTAAAGTTGCCCTGTATATGATGAGGTATTACCCTCTCATTGCCTACCAGACCACAGAGTCAAGGGCAGAAACAAATTAGGCTTACCTCTTCTCACTGCTCTCTCTCTCTCTCTCTCTCTCTCTCTCTCTCTCTCTCTCTCTCTCTCTCTCTCTCTCTCTCTCTCTCTCTTTCTCCAAGACCTACTGAACTCCCTTCCTATCTTTATAGACGGGATGCTAGAATAGCAATAGATACAATTTGTTGAATTTATAACCTAAGAAAATGACACCCTGAACAGCACACTGTAAATGGTACCCAAATTCCCAAGTTTAATTCCCAAAACTTAAGTTTCTGCATTTTGGCTAAATATTAATTTTAGTAAAAAAATAAATAAATAAATGTTTTTGTGACATACCAGGACACAACTCTGTATAATGACATGGGTATGACACAGGTATTACAAGGAGACTTATGAGGACATAACCCATGTCCCCATTTTTCAAAATGCTTTTAAATCATACAGAATGAGTTTTTTTGAAAAGGAAAAATGCACAAAGTTTCCTGTGAGGGTTAGGGTTAGGTGTAGGGTTGGTGTAGGGCAATACAGTTTGTACAGTATAAAAACCATTACGCCTATGGGATGTCCCCACTTTTCACAAAAACAAACGTGTGTGTGTGTGTGTGTGTGTGTGTGTGTGTGTGTGTGTGCATTAGTGCATCACTTCTTGAAATGCTATGCTATCTCTGTAAGCAGCTCACTACACTACAAGAAGAGTTATGTGTAAATAGGGCAAAGAGTGATAATATGAAATAATTTGCCATTTAGATTTTTCAGTTGTTTTAGATGCATTTTGAATTACATATTGCATTGTGTTGTGTTTTAGGGTCAAAGAAAATGCCTGCTAATGTAACCGATGTCTTTGCAAACAATAACCAGTTCCATTTTCTCTACAGTTTTTATCCCCCCTATACATTGTAAAGGTTTTGGGTTGCTTTCATCTTTGCCAAACATCACTGCAGCCGCTAATGTTGTTTGTGAGCTTGTATTTTTCTTCTCATTAGCTTTTTGCACATGCAGCAGGAGCACGCTGGGCATGCTCAGTTAATGTAAACATTTCCACTTCTCTGGTCAGCTGCAGGGGCTCCAGCAGCGTGTCTGAATGATTGAACGCCGCTGTTACTTACCTCCCGTGTGCCGTGTATCGGACAAACAGCTATACACTGGTCTACGCCGCCTCGCCCACCTGTTTCGTAATGGGACGTCTTTCAGATGCAGATAAAATGGCATCTTTGGCACGTCGTAAGAATAGCATCTAAGAGAGAAGTAATGGGAAAATCTTTCAGCATCTCACATTCATCACCTGAAAGCTCAATGAAGGAAAGTGTGGAAAAAAGTGTTAGAGTTTGCCATCGCTGTCGCCCACCTCTGCGGAGCATATCAGATCTGCTACACGCTACGCTGCCCAAGAGTGTGTATTTCTGGAGATGATTGAATCAATACCATTTTGACATGACTTGTTGGAACAGGCCTCTTTATTTCACGCAATTCCTTCCGTTTGGTCAGGGAACATTTATCAAGGCAGCCGCCTGCTGTCAGCTAATAGAGATTGTTCTTTAGTTGGTACGTGATAGAGCACCACAGTTATGATACATGTTGATCGTTTGTGAAGATATTGACACTGGGCCAAAGAGCAGGACCACACTTCTTATAGCCTCAGCATTATACACATGAACACACACGATAACAGCTTAAAACCCATAGCAAGGCTTATATATCTTCATTTAGGCATTGTTTTCTCACCAAAGGAGAGTGGGGATTGGTGCCAGCTGGTTTAATTTTGGGTATATGTTGTTGTTGTTGTTGTTGTTGTTGTTGTTGTTGTTGTTGTTTTTTTTTAATACACATCATAGTTGAAATATACAGTAGTTGATAACTGAAACAATTACTGGATTGATCACAAATGAAATCATTGGCATTAATATATATTAAATCCATTAATCATGTTCTCACAAAATAAATAAATAAATAGATAAAGACTGAAAAATTGCAAGTAAATTTCACAAATGATTACCAAGAAATGGCAATTAACACATGGAATTAAACATGAGATTTTTAATAATAATAAAAAAAGATTTTTTTTTTTTTAAATGCAAAACATACTCCATTAGCCTTTGTTTTAAATACAACCTCAACTACAAAAAGTTTGTTTTACAGGTTGTAGTGCAATATATATTGTATGAATATTGTTAATTAAAATATGTAAAAGTCTGAAAATCTCATATTCATAAATAAATAAAACCAACAAAGATATTTTTTTACTTTAATAAATTATGACAGAAATGTATTAGTGTAGTACAGTAGAATGCACTTCTCAAAGTAATGGTAACTATTATTATTATTATTATTATTATTATTATTATTATTATTATTATTATTATTATTATTATTATTATTATTAATAATAAAATGCAGGGATTATCAGACAATATCCAAATATTTCATCCATGTTTTAATTTGAACAGGAAACATCTCTTGTGCATTAAATAAATAAATACATACATTGACCTATTGCATGTCAGTTTAAAATATTTATTAAATTGTTAGCATTTATTTTTTATTTATTTTATTTTTTTAGCCACCATTTATGATAATACATTTGTAAATGGCGTTATAATGTTTATGCAATGACAGAAAATCATTATACACATCATGGCCAACCAAGTGACCAAAACATAGGCTGCAACACAGGTGTAGCAGGCAGCCATGAACAGACGACTTCACAGCACATCTGGGAGAAAATGCAAAAAAAAAAAAAAAAAACTGTGAAAGAGGACAAAAACATATGACAAATTATTTTAGAAATTCCTCACCCTGCACAGGTCTGATAGGAGCAGCTCTCTTCTCTTCTCGCCTATGACTGAACTACTTATCCAATCTGTAAGTTAATATTTATCTTCCACAAAAGTTTGTCAAAGCAAGGCTTTGATTTTTTTTTTCCCTCTCCGGCCTGATTTTCCCCTGGTGGTCGGCTCTGCACTGGCGCAGACACATAATTTATGAGCTAGCCGCTTTCTCCTGACACATTATTAAAAGCAGAATTAGTTTTTTGCCTGGGATCTGTCTGCTGGGAATAGGGAGGGCTGTGCTGAGAGCAGAGGAGTCCAGCGTGGGGGTTCAGCTGTGAGCAAAGGGACTGTGATGGGCGTCAGGCCACTAATGAACAGAACGCACGGTGACAGTCATCTTGCGGTGGTCAAAGATGCATCCTGGCTCTGGGAAAAAGGTTAACCTCCTGTAAGTTAAGACCTTTATTAGATTGTTAGAAGCATGATGTTGTTGTCATGGACATCTTGGGGAACAAACACGTGTTCGGGTGTGAGTAGGCAGAAGAACAAGCAGGTGTGTGTGTGTGTGTGTGTGTGTGTGTGAGAGAGAGAGAGAGAGAGAGAGAGAGAGAGAGAGAGAGAGAGAGAGAGAGAGAGAATGGCACCACAGCTGAGGCGTCAGTTTAATCTTATGCATCATTAAGCTCTCAGCAGCGCACAAGCTCCGCCCACAAATACCATCTACACCCAAACATAATGATGACATACGTAACATCTAATTTCAACAGAATTTAAATGGCAAGAATGAAGAATTCACAAATGTAAATCATTGGGGACGAGTCTAATAAATAATCATAATGGATTGCCTTGTGCTAACAGCAGCTGTCTTTTAGCTTCTTTTATTCAGTTGGATGGGAAACCTGTTGGACTGTTTCTAAAAAAAAATCTACTTTTTTTATTGTATAGGCTTGCCCACATTTATATAGGATTTTAATTATTATTATTTTATTTTATTTTTCAAATAAGTCTCTTCTGCTCACCAAGGCTGCATTTATTTGGTCAAAACAGTAATATTTCGAAATATTATTACAATTTAAAAGAACCATTTTCTTTGTGAATATAATGTAAAATGTAATTTATTTCTGTCATACACAGCTGAATTTTCAGCATTATTACTCCAATCTTCAGTGTCACAAAAAAAAGTGTTTGTGTGTGTGTGTGTGTGTGTGTGTGTGTGTGTGTGTGTGTGTGTGTGTGTGTGTGTGTGTGTGTGTGTGTGTGTGGATGAAAGTTCAAAGCTCGGCAAGTTTGAACCCAGCGGTGCATGTGAGCCAGTGTCAGCCAATGAGGCAAGAGCAGCGTTCAGGGCTCATTTACAGTTATATCTCTTCCTAATTTTCTCTTTCCTCATTACTTGTCTTTAAACAGCCACTGAGAACAGGTTATACATGGAGGTCAAAGTTTGGCTTCTTAGTATAGACCCATTATTCCATGATGGTAGATTTTCTCCATTGATGGCCATTCAGAAGTTTTGCATGTAACAGAACTTCATTGTTTTTGGAGAGCTCAAATCTACTTTTTTTTTGTGTGTCCTTGTAGTGTCATCAGCCAATCGTTGTTGTCATGATGTTTTTTTTTCTGCAGCTTTAAAGCGTCATTTACAGCTCAAGCTCAAAACAACTGTCAGAACTGAATGATTAAGATGGAGCAAAGATGGCATGTTTTAAATGGTGTGTTTCTAAGGTAGTCCTGTGCCGGCCGAGCATCTGCGACTGAATGGGAATGCTAATGGATCGCTCTCCAGGTATCATAGTCCTTCTTGATAATACTTTGTTGTATCTCATGGCTTTATTGTTGCATGATCAGTGCTGTACAACTATACTTGTGAGGAAGCAAAAGGCCGTTTATGAGTGTGTTTTATTCCATGCTAATTCTCCACTCCGCACACAGATTGATTAATTAATAAGTCAGTGCAAGCTCTAATGAACCTGTAGAGTTAATTGCCTCCAACAGCAACTGGCTTAAATGTAAATTAACTGATCGGGGTTGCAAAAAAGTAAGAGTGAATGGAGAATGAATGGATATTCAAGAATGGGAAAATCAATAAACGTCAAAGCTGCCATTCCCATGAGACCCTCTATTACGGTGGACGTGACCTCGGCTCATGGGTCTCCAGTGCACATTTTGCAATGTTCAGACCACTTGCATTGCAAACTTGGGAGAGTAACAGATATTTATAATAATAATAATAATAATAATAATAATAATAATTAAAAAAGTTTTTTTTTTTTTTTTTTTTTTTTTTTTTAAACATTTAAAAGCAAATGTTTACCTTGAATAATCTGATATATGTTTTTCAACTATTCAGCAGTATATTGTTCAATTTTGAGACTGTAATGTAGCCTATAGAAAAATACATTATTACATTTTAGATTTTGATTGAACATTGATTTATATGTTTATTTTCAAGTCATTTTATGTCTTAGTTCAATGCTTTAGTTCAGACTCTCGTAAAGCCATTTTAGCCAACATTTGTCTACAAATCGCCTTTCAAGTCTGTCTGGTTGAAGCATTGTGGCCCACAAAAACCAAAAACATTTTTCTTCTCCTAGCAGGAAAAATGAACTGTCAGCGTTTAATGACAGATATTTGCATTGTGATACAAATTGTGTCCTTGGCCATGAGCATACCATACAGACCCATTAATAACAAAACCACATGATGGCTTCATTTTTTATTTTTTTCGCTGTCGAACATCCTCGTGGATATATGCACCTATCAGCAGTGAGCGCAGAACATTATGAGAGAAACTCAGGACAGTATCAGGCCGCCCATCAATCATGTTTTGGTCTCTTTATCGTACATTGTTTGCATCCTCTACCATTTTGCATCTTTTCATTTATTTTCACTCGCAACACTGAGCTCATCGGTTTAGTGTGGGATCTAAAATGTCAACGTAGGGGTCGGCAGTATGAGCAAAATCTTGCAGAGTATGAGTCATTTTATATTATGGTGATGGTTTATATTGCAAAACGGTTACATTTACTGTCCTTGTTGCAAAATAGTATATATATATATACAGACCAAAAGTTTGGAAACATTACTATTTCTTATGTTTTTGAAAGAAGTTTCTTCTGCTCATCAAGCTTGCATTTATTTGATCAAAAATACAGAAACAATTGTAATATTGTGATATATTATTACAATTTAAAATAATTGTTTTTAAATGTATTATACTTTAAATTATCATTTATTTCTGTGATGCAAAGCTGAATTTTTTGGATAATTTTTAGGATAACTTTAGAAATCATTCTAATATGATGATTCATTATCAAAGTTGGAAACAGTTCTGCTGCTTAATATTTTTTCAGAACATGTGATACTTTTTTAGGATACTTTGATGAATAAAAAGTAAAAAAAAAAAAAAAGAAAATATGTTTTTAAAATATAAATATTTTTAATAACAATATACACTACTGGTCAGTAATTTGGTGTCAGTAATTTTTTTTCTTTTTTTTAAATAAAATCAATACTTTTATTCAGCAAGGATATGTGCAATTGATAAAAAGTGATAGTAAAGAAAATATATTATTAGAATATATATTATTCACATTTTTATTTATTTGTTTATTTTTAACCTTTTATTTATCAAATATGTTAGACAGCAGAACTGTTTCCAACACTCATAATAAATCAGAATATTAGAATGATTTCTAAATGATCATGTGATCGACTGATGTTACATGTGACACTGAAGGCTGGAGGAATGATGCTGAAAATTCAGCTATATATATATCTATCTATAGATAGATAGATAGATAGATAGATAGATAGATAGATAGATAGATAGATAGATAGATAGATAGATAGATAGATAGATAGATAGATAGATAGCAAAATCCCAACTGCTTGATTGTTTACATCATCGCAAAAGGTAAAGTATATAAAGCTGCTTTAAAACAATGTGTATTGTGCAATGTGCTTTATAAATACATTTATCTTTCTTATGTCTACCAACAGTACAGCAGAATCTCTTCCGTTGGTATATTCAGCATATATTTGTACATGCACGACATATCTGTCCTTCCAGTTTCCTGGCTTTTAGCAGTCTTGAGGAGATATCAGGAGGGGGTGAGAGACATTAACGTTGGCTCCATCATTAAACTGTGTGTGTGTGTGGAGGATAGTATTTATATCTGTGTTGGAGTCTAGCTGGGCCGGTCTGATAGCCTTGATAATGACTGCCGATGGGACACTTCCACTGACTCTAATGGCGTCGTACTGGAGAAGAGAACAGCAAGAATAAATAAATGTTAGCCATTTTCTCCTTCTCTCCCCATCTATCTCGCAAAGATCTTTTCAGATATCCAAGATCACATGTCCTTGTCCATATCATTGCCATTTGTCTGTCTTCATTGCAGCATGATTTAGTTTATGAGTTCTAATGCTTGTGTGGCGAAGGAGGACGTGTGCTCAAACCCGCAGTTCATTAACCAACACCACAGAGCGCTAAAATGATTCCCGCTTATGGAGATGAGTTTTAAGCATGCAAAGCATTAGAGTTTCTCTAAGTGGTTTGGAAGCTATGAAAATGTCAGCATTTGACTAGCTTATAATAGACAGGAAAGGTAGGTTGAACAGGTTTGGCAACGAATACAACCGTTAATAACATTTCACAATAGACAGGGTTTGGTTTATATTTGTTGATCTTCAGTAACAATGGATATTTAATGAAAAAGAAGACTTTTAATCACCTTAAAAATTCTTAGAAGTCACACTATTTTGCAAGAAGAGCAGACAGACGTTTGTTATTTAATACTGAAAATCTCTGTCATAGCGCTCTTAACCCTGAGCAGTTAACCTTGGGCAGGTCTTGGACGTAGTACATTTTTGTGCTTGCATTCAACTCAAATGTTGCTTGTCTGTTTAACAGGTTTGTCATTGTCATAAGACCTGGAATGACTGCACTACTTGAATTTAACACAAGCTTAAATGCATTTGAGAGCTGTTTTCTGCAAGACCTGGCCGAGCTTAACAAGTTAAAGGTTTATTATGAGGATGCAGGAAAATGTGAACATTGGAGATGGCCATTCTGCCATTTATAGAAACTTGTTCTAAAAGCTTCTTTTAAGAAAACCATTTTCTTGTGCCATTTTTATTATGTTAATTCCCCAATGTTAACTTAGTATCAATGAGATACTATTATGATTTTTGTTTATATACATATATTTCTGCTTTAATGTCAATTTTAGGTTAAGTTTTAGATATTTTGTTGTGTGTTTTTTTCTGTCATTTTTCTTAGTTTTTGTTGTTTTTATGCAATTTAATTTAACTACTACTATTATTTGTTTGTTTAAACATTTAAACTTTTTTTTTGTATTTCATATATATATGTGTGTGTGTTTTCTTTTAGTTTTGTTACCTACAATAACTTTGGCACAAACACATTTCTAAAGTGTTAGCCAACAGCAGATGAATCAATGCACATGTATAATAAATAAATGTGTATAAAATGTTTTTATTTATGCCAAATTATGTATTTTATTAATTTTACATGTTATACATTGTTACGACCCTCTTAAAATGGTCTAGGGGTAAAAGGAGTAACATTTAAAATTCTTGTGGTAAACCTGATGGAGGCAGCAAGAGACAACGCAGAGACACTGGTTGCCAACAAATGTGATTTATTGTACAACGTGAAAATCCAAATAACTACCAAAAAGAATATAAATCATTAAGAGAGAGACAACCAATATATACAAATATTTACAACTCAGAAAAAACAAACAAAAACACAAATAAACCCAAGAGAAAGAGGACGCTAGTGAAGCCAAAAGAAAGAAAGAAACAAAACAAAATCACTTCTAACTTATTTTAAACCTCTAACCTAACTAAAGAAAAAGAAAGCAAATCTTCAGCGCCAGGCGCCATAAACTTCCCTATTCTCAACTAATAAAAAAAACCCAAACATACAGAGGGTGGCGTTCACCTCTTACCTAGGGTGTCTAAACAGATTGAGTTACCTAAATGTTGCACAATGGAAGTCGCACGACATCTTTCCTATCCACCTTCCTCTTGGGTAAGTGACAAAAACAAACAAAATGGCAAATCAAAAAGAGGCAAGGTTCAAAAGAAAAATGGCTAAAACAAACTAAGTGAAATTTGGCATAAACAAAGAAACAAAAATCAAATCAAGAAACAAGTAACATAACAGCAAAGCCCCAGGAAAGCAAAAAGGTCTCCAGTTCACTTCCTTGCACGTCTTTTTATCTGATGGTAGAAACTTTTACTGGCACTGGATAGGTCGGTGTCACATTGATTAATGAAGACTGACAGCTTCCAGAGCCAATCAGCAGACAAGGGAGGCGCCTCAGAGATTGACAGCCAGGGAGGGAAAAAGCGAGAGAGAGAGCAGGCACTCACAGGAATTTATGGATGTAACAACATGTTCTATATAAAATGAATAAACATAATAATTTGACAGAAAGGATCTCCTAATTGTAATTAGAATTGCAAAGTAAAGTCCTTTACACAAGCCCTTGTGTTGACTTATTAAACAATACCGAATTGTCTTGATTACACCCATGAGACAGAAAAAAATCCACATAATCATGCTTCAATGTATAGAAAAAGACTTCACGTTCCCTGGATTGCCTTAAACGAACAATGTTGATTGCAGGTGAAGCTACAGATGAAGCCACACATCAAAACATAGCCACATTAAAAACAATCTGTTTGCCCATTTCATAATCCACCTTCAGTCTCCTTTACACTTTCTTCAAGATTTAGCTGTTTCATCTTATGTGTTGCTTATGACCATGGTAATTATAGATTAATATATCAAATCCCAGAGCAGACTCATGGGATTCCTGCATGTGTGACGTCCTATGTTTACTCCGAGTGAAGTATAAATGAATTGAACTTAGAATTTCTTTATGATTCTCGAGATCTGAGTGATCCCAAACAATCACACCTCACTTGTGCTAGTTGTGCGTACAGTAACTGTTCTCGTTTTGTCTGACTGATTCCACTCTAAGAGAAAACTCAGACGTGTCCCTCTGTTTGTCTGGCTGCGAGAGAGAGATCCATCTGCGCTGTTCCTCTCGCTGCTGCGAGTTTATTGACATATCAGACGGAGCAGCGGTGCAGAAATGGCCCTCATTTGTTTCTCTGCCTGATGTAATGGCAGCTCGCTTTCAGTCTGCAAAACATTGACAGACACTGATTATTGCCTCGGAAACATGTAGTGGCACAAACTATGCTGTTCTCTAGCTGGATCAGCCTCCTAAGTTTGATCATGTTCTTGGTCTGAGAGGTTTTAAAGTGTTCTGTGGGTTTTAGAAGGAAAGTGTTTGGACTAAATTGCTGTGGCATGAATTGAGAGCACAGAAACTGTCAGTGCTAGCGATGTCAGAAACTCCTGGCCAGCGCTCGTGTCTCTCTCCGAGTGAACAGGTGTGACTCAGGACGCAGTAGCGTGCAGATGGCAGTGTAATTAGCATTGATTTAGCCCGACTCACTCAGGGCAAGGTCTTGATCGGCTGCAGCAACTCACTAACCTCCAAATCTCTTGATGGGTGAGCACAGGGAAAGATCGAAGCTCATTTCCCCTGCTCTCTCTCTCTATATTTATCTTTTACTGTCTATGATTAGCCACTCTGTGAAACGTATTAATAATCAGGATGTGGATTGGAATAGTCAAGCAACTATGTTTTCCTTGTCATGTGATACATGTTTTGTAAACAAAACCTCTCTAGAAAACTTTTTGACTGATCAGTTGCAGCATTTTTTTTTTTTTTTTTTAATTTTGTTTGACAAAAGTAACACATTGGATTAAATAAATTAATTGTAACATATAATATAGTCCAATAATGTCTGCATTATTTACAACTTATACAAATATTTCAGATGGTTTCTTATTCCTAAGAAAATATTCATAAGAAAATTTAATATTTATGCATGTTTCCATTTAAAAGTTTGGGGTCAATACTATTTTTAATAATTATAAGAAAAAGTTTTTTAAAAATACAACTTTTATTTAACAAGAATGCATAAGTCAAAGTAAATACATTTATTATGTTACAAAAGATTTCTATTTCAAACTAATTATATTCTTTTTAACTTTATATACATCTAATAATAGAAAAAATCAAATGTAATACAATTTCTACAAAAGTATGAAGCAGCAAATCAGCACATTAAAATGATTTCTGAAGATCATGTGACACTGAAGACTGGAGTAATGATGCTGAAAATACAGCTGCGCATCACAGAAATAAATTACATTTTACTACGGTTTCTACAGTTAATCTACATAATTTGCAATAAGCTTTCACAATATTACTGTGTTACTGTATTTTTGATCAAATAAATGTAGCCTAAATGAGCAGATGAGATGACTTTCAAAAACTTAAAAACATACCAACCCCAGACTTTTGAACGGTTCATTCATTATTCATTCATTCATTCATTCATTCATTCATTCATTCATTCATTCGGCATGCAACCATATGTTGAAATCAGGGTTTATATTTAATATGTAAATTAGCATGTTAACAAGTTAGCAGGATGAGAAAGAGATATTAACTTTTTTTTTAAATCCTGGTCATTTGTCATGACCAGTTATATTTAGGGTTGATTTGCATAATGTCCAAAGAAATCAAATTGTATTACCATAATGTATGTGATTACACTTGTTATTAGCTTTGAGTGACAGTGATTGAGTAAACAGGTTGATTTAAGGTTAATAGTGTCTGTCACCGACCCAGCAGGAGAGTGTCAGTGTATTGATTGGTTTTAAGATCCTTTCCTCTCTCTCATGTAGGACTAAAGAAACTTTTTATTTATTTATTCATTAATGTGGGTACATTTTATGTGTGAAATGCCTAAAACAGCAAGTTTATGGGAAATATACAGTTCCATCTGTAACTTCTTTGAGGTGGCATCCAAACAGCTGCACTATAGAAATGTATAAGATGGTATGGAGATGGTATCTAGTTGTTCTGATATGAATTGATGAAATTTGTTGCTCATTCTATTGTTCGTACATCTCTGATTACTAAACTTCAAGGCTAACACAGGTATTGGAAATGAGCCGTTCAGTAAGTAATATCTTATTAAGTTCAAGAACAGGCGATGTTAATGTCTCACCTCATCCTCATTAAGAGCTTTGTGTGTTTTGCACCTTTTATTGGCCCAAAGAATTTCATTTCATCGACAGTGCTAATGCTAGAAACCGTGCACAGCCGCATTAATTCATGATAATTGCCTGTAGAAGGGCAAATAAAGACGAACTAATGGTCAGTGCGATCATCGGTTTCCGCTGGAATGGCCTACATTTTCATACGGGAAGTCTCTCGTTCGCGGGCTGTTGACTGGAACCTCTAGTTAAGTATAAATTAGCCTGTCCTTGACTAGCAAAACACAGGGAGAAATCATTGAAGCACATTAGACTATTAACATTGTAAAGAGCGTTTACGGTGAGGATCAATAGAGTCTGGTCTCTTTTAGAGGACCCTGTTGTGTCCTAAAGCCATCAGAGAGAGATTATGACTCAGTCTATTCATTACACGCAGATGGACCGATAATTATTGACACTATCTCCACTGATAATTAAACAAGAGCCCGTCTTTTCATTTATGTATCTGTTCATTTATTAGTTTACCCCTTGTATCAATATGAATGTATTTATTTATTTATTATTTATTTGTTTAATTCTTCCTAAAGCTTTACTAGTATCATGGTACACAGATGACATCAGATGGCACTGTACTGAACAATTACTGTATTTGTGTTGTGTTGTTTGCATTTTATACTACCATTTGGGTAAGTTATTTATTTTTTTATTATTATTATTTTTTTATTAATTTAGGTTTCAGCAAAGAAGCATTAAATTGATCAAAATTGACAGTAAAAACATTTATCATTTTATATAAAAGATTTCTATTTCAAAATAAAGGCTGTTCTTTTTGACTTTGTAATTACCAAAATAATACTAATATATATATATATATATATATATATATATATATATATATATATATATATATATATATATATATATATAATATATAATAATATAATAATACTAATATATATATCATTGTTTCCACCAAAAATATGAAACCACACGACAGAGATAATCAGATATGTTTCTTGAGCAGCTAGTTGAGCAGCATATTAAAATTATTCTGAAGGTCATGTGACACTGAAGATTGGAGTAATGATGCTGAAAAAACAGCTTTCCATCACATAAATAAATTACAGTTTAGCAGATATTCACATAGAAAAGAGTTATTTTAAATTGTAATAACATTTCACAATATTACTGATTTATTTTATTTTATTTTATTTTATTTTTATAAATACAGCCTTATTGAGCATACATTTTTTTTTTTCAAAAACATTTAAAGAATCTTACAGACAACCAAATTCTTCTGAGTGATAGTGTAGTTCAAACTGCATGGTACCTGTCCAAAAAAATATGGCAAGGAAACTTCACTTCGCAGATCATGAGAAAGTTGAGGGATCAGCCCTAGACTACATGGGAGGAGCTTATTAATGATCTTAAGGCAGTTGGGACATTATTATTTTTTTTTTAATCTTGTGAATTTATAATTAAACCTATTGCATATTCAAACATTATAGCATTCAAAATAAATAAATAAATAAGTAATTGTCTGAAATCTAGCTGCAATATCATGTGGTGGAACAAGATAAAAGTCCATTAAGTGCTGTTTCTCTTATGAAACTGTCCTGCTAAATGTTCATCCGTCAGTTTATCTAATCTGTTGACCACGTGTTGTCACCTAGTTGAGACAAATTACATTTCGACATCCATCGACTCTTGTTTCTCCTGCACGGATGTGTGGGGGAAATAAATAAATTATGTTTTCATTATCTCCCGTTATTCTCTAGACCACCCAGTCCACTGATCTCAAGCGCTAAATCACAATGAATGCCTTCCTCCACCTGCGTCCGTCACAATAATGCCTCCAAATGGGAATAAAACGGCCTTTGCTGTTCATTTGTTGTTATGCTAAAGCGCTAACCCTAAAGTGACCGTGGCAGTGGTGGAGGGGTGTTCGGGGGACAGGGCTCTGTCTGTGTGCTGACGGAGAGCCGTCTGTTCTCCATATGGCTGTATTGTGTTGATAATGCTGCACACTTCTGGCCTGGAGCTACAGAATCAACTGCAGCTTTGATTCTCACACACACACACACACACACACACACACAAACACACACCGTGGCTGATAGGAGTACACAGGAAATGCAATGTTGCTCCACGCTGCCAGGCTAACAGCGCATTCACAGGTGCACCAACACTTTCTGTAAGACTTTGTGCCATTTCAGAGGGTGCTTTTCTTTTCTAGAAGTAAAGTCAAAAGTTCTGTATTTTAACATTGTCTTTGATTTGATTAAATAGTTCAAAATGTAAGTGTTCATAAAAAAGTACACATGCATGTTCCATTGTATTTTCTAATTAGATCTTGATTTAGAATTTATTTATTTATTTTGTTTTTTTTAAATCAATGTCAATTATCTCTGAGCTGGTTGGTATTTTTTTTATCATTTATCCCAATTTCTAAAACTCACAAAAATTTAAAATATTAAACAATGACTCAAAGTATTAATAAATCATGTTGAGCTGCACAAATTATGTGCCTTTATATATGTCATTCATAATCATATTGCCTGCTTTCTTTCTTTCTTTCTTTCTACCTGTGCCTTCATTTCATTATTTTATTTTATTATATTACTTCACTCTCCTTGCTCACTTTTCCAGACGTTTCCGTCTTGCGCTCAGTGTGCAGAATAAATTGTTCTGAGCTGGCTCACTGTACACCGAGGGCCCGTCGAGCTCAGGGGCCCCGCAGCGCTCAGGGGTCACCTGCTCAATGAATATGAAGGTGCTTCCTATTACAACTCTGTCAAAGACAAATAAAATAGGGGGGCTAAATGAAATGCTACATTGCACCATTTTGTGGAGGACAAGAGACATTTTCAGCTTGGCTGCTCGCGTACTCGCCTCATGGCCGGCCCTAGAAAATCATTTTGTTTGACCCTAAGGAGTGAGAATTGACAAAGTAAGCCGAGAGCATTTGTTTCATCTGCTAAGTCACAGATTGAAAATGATTTCCCAACGTGCCGTCTGAGGATCCCATGAAGGGGGTCATCAATTATTTCCTGCAACGTGTCGGAGTGCAGGAGCTGTTTCACAGAGCGCAGAGTTTTCTGCAGGAGAGATCAGTGACTCTGAGAGCTGTATCTTATTGAAGGAACAAGGAAAAACCAGGCAAACTTAGATCATGCATTCACAGGTGCATGCTTATTCTGCTGTATCTTTTCCTCTTTTGTTTCACTTTCCACCAGTGCATCTTTCTGTTCACCTCTTCCAGATTTGGTCATCAATATGCAACGAAGCATTAATTTTGTTTATTGGAATATTTAGAATACGGCCAAAAAGTATATTGGAAAATTTGAATGGTTATTATTTTAGATTTGTATTAAATTAGAATGCAAACCAGGGTTATTATAGTTAACTCTCTCTCTCTCTCTCTCTCTCTCTCTCTCTCTGTATATATATATATATATATATATATATATATATATATATATATATATCTTGAAATAAAATAAACATTTAACTGAAATACAATAAATTATTTAAAAAAAACTAATAAATTATTTTATTTCAGCTAGTTGTGAGACAAGATATTTTCGTTTTGTTTTTATTGATGTACTAAAAAATAATTAATGAAAACCATATATATGCTATCTATATAACTAATAATAATTGCAAATACACAAAATCAGGCCTAATAAAACTTCATTACCAATAAAAT
The DNA here is from genome assembly GCF_023724105.1 of Carassius gibelio. Taxonomy (NCBI): domain Eukaryota; kingdom Metazoa; phylum Chordata; class Actinopteri; order Cypriniformes; family Cyprinidae; genus Carassius; species Carassius gibelio. The sequence goes on from NC_068382.1 coordinate 24,418,109, forward strand.
AAAATAAAATAAAATAGTTAAATTAATATGAAATATATATATATATATATATATATATATATATATATATATATATATATATATATATATATATATATATATATATATATATATATATATATGATTAAAAATTATAATGGTATCTCAATGATGCTAAAATAACTGATGCAAACTGACACATTTTAAGAGTGATCTCAGACTTTCAGACCTCGCTATACTTTTTATTCACATCATTTATGTCGTCAGAGGACAATTTTATTGCTAAAGAGACTTGAGCAATATGAGCTCTCAGTCATGTTTGATTAGTAATTATTAACCTGAGTAGCAATGTGATCTTGGGAGTATTTGTGGGAAAATGTTTTATTTCTTATTATGAACACTGATCTGAATGCAGCATTTGGTCTTTTGGCAAATCTGGGCAGCGTGAGACATTGACGAGAACTCTAGAGGATAAACGTGAAGTTACTTTTTCTCAGGAGACAGATTAGAGAAGCAGAAGACATTAGATTCAATCTCCTTGCTGTCTAAGTGAAGCAATACAGATTTTAAAGACCTCATTTGCGATTCTTCATTTTGTACGGGTCATGGTCATGTTATCTGGAAGCAAACATTAGCGTCTTACTGTCAAACTGTGTGAAGCAGCACAGGTTTGTTCTGTTTTCGCTGAGAGGGCAGAGACTGAAGCACTAAGTGCTGGTTTTGTGTATAAATGGCTTTTTAAATTGGAGCCCTTTTTTTTCTGTTTAAGAAGCGTGCACAGCTAATTTGTGGATCTCCAGGCTCTGTGGCCCGGCCTGGCAGTGATTTATGGCCTGGTCCAGACACAAATTGACTTGTATGCAAGAAATGTAAATGGAAGTTGGACATTTGATGGAGAAGCTCGTTCCCGTGCTTTAATGTTTTAAATTAACTACAGAAACTTGTGCAGCCCCAGCTAAACACAGCCCTCCCTCTCTCCAGCCCCAAACATCAGATGAATCATACCTTCATTTATTATACAAACAACCATATTGCTCCAGATTTGCAAGGATCAATGAGTTTGATGAAGAGGTTTCATTTTAGGAAATAAACCTGCAAAATTAGCCCTGGAATTGGGTAAATGTGTAAACTGATTTATGTAAGGTGTGTAACACCATTCCTGCCTGCTTTCTTTTCAGATATATGCAAATATTCCTCCAAAAATATAACCGAATTCTACTGTAACAAACCAGCTGAAAAAAAGAGTAAAATAAAAGTAAATTATATATATATATATATTTTATTTATTATTATTATTATTATTATTATTATTATTATTATTATTATTATTATTATTATTATTTTTTTTATTTTTTTTTTTTTTTTTTTTCAGCTTTTAGCAACATTTTTCCTTTTTTTTTCATTTAGGCCTATTTTAAGTACCTAACTAAAATTAAACAATCAATAAATAAATAAATAAATAAATAAATAAATAAATAATAAATAATAATAATAATAATAATAATAATAATAATAATAACATTGTAAAACTGAAAATTGAAAAAATAAAATTACAGTGAACACAAACTCAAAATATTAATAGTATATCAATGATACTAAAATTATTATTATTATTATTATTATTATTATTATTATTATTATTATTATTATTAATAATATATAGCATCACAGTTTTGTTTTAAATTGTTTATTAATAGCTGAAAGAAGAAAAAAGCCTTCTAATTTTAAAATTGAATAGTCACTGAACATAAACATTTCTTATTAACATTTCTGACTAAATAATTAGCAATAAATAAATAAATAAAAATCAGGTGAGAAATTTCTTTTTTCAGGAAGAGATGTAGAGATCTAAAGTATCCCGGTGTGTTTTGAGGGTGAGAAGGGCATTCATTGGGGTTTAAACCCTCTCAAAAGCCCCTTCATTCCCTCTGGACCATCATTAAATGTTATTCCATCAATGCACAGACACTTTACAAGCTGCTCGTTTTGTAATGCTATCATGTTTGCCCTAGAGATACTCCGGAGCTTTTGTGCTGTTCCCGGCGGGTCTGTTGCCACAGATCTATATGGTCTTTTAAAATACTCGACAGGGGGTGTTTGATTACCCTGATGTATTCAGAGAGAGTGAAAGAGACAGAGAGGCAGGGAACAGAGCATGTGCTTCTAAAGGAGCGTTTCAATGCGTCTTATTTCTCTGGGACAACGATTTCCCCTTATTGGCTTAAAATCCAAGAGAGCCATTCTTAGGTTGATTGACACGAAAAGTGTAAGATTATGACTCTGTGTTGTTTTTATGCAGTTAAATGTGCAGCATGAAGCAAGCACACTGTACTGTACTTATCAGGGATTATAGTATATTTCCTAATAATAATAATAATAATAACAATACATTTCGATTTAACACTAATATAACACCAGTAAAGTGTTACTTTGCTACAAACACTTCTAGTAGTTACAGTTGTATGTGGTAATATTTAATAAATATGTTTTGCATATTAAACTATTATGTACACATAAACACAGCAGGTTCTTCACAGCATTTTTATCCGGTGTAACATGGAGAATGTGTTTTCCATATTGAAAACAGACCTTTTCTAATGCAGAGCCTCAGGCCATGAGAAGGCAGAGCATGCACACACACACACACACACACACACACACACACACACACACTTAACAGGCGTGTCTGCAGAGAGATCATTTCAATTTCAGATCTAGTGCTTAAGCAAACGGTCCAGATGACTCAGTTTCAGGAAATGCTGGCTGACAGCGTCCACATAACACAAGCGGAACAGAAGCCCAGCTGGAGGCTCCAAGTCTTCAGGGACATTTTCCCTCAGTTTTACTCATTCAAAAATAACAAGCACAAAAATCTCCTGGGCAAATTCATGTTCAATAAACATGCATTTGGTTTTATTGCACTGGGAAAGGAAAGTCAGTTCATGTACATTGCATTGTGGGAAACAATATTGTGCATAGTGTCCTCTGTGGTAAAATTACTGCACAAAACACACCACAGAGTCACACTTTCTGAGGAAAAACAATTGTGTGTAAAAAAAAAAATAATAATACATTTTCAAGGAAATCAGTGGTGCACTTATACACTGAAAAAAATAAAGAAGAAAGTCCTAGTGTAGGACCAGTTTTTACTCAGAAAATTCTGGAGAAGTTTGCAAATAATTACAAATAACAGAAAATACTTTTCTGGTAAAATATACTGAAAAAAAAAAAAAAAAAAAAATATATATATATATATATATATATATATATACACACACACACACACACACACACACACACACACATATATATATATATATATATACCCCAGGACTTTCTTCTTTCTTCTTTAAAATATACTGCAATAAATAAATTTAAAAAAAAATATATATATATATATGTTTATTTGTTTTAATTATTGACTGATTGTAGTGAGTAATTTATGCAAAACAAAAAAATCATTAACAACAATATAATTACTGTAATATAATGTACTAGCACTAATATAATAGTTTTTAATATACATTTCCAGGGTTGTATTTTTCCTCTATATGCCAAATCTCTTTTCCTGTTGTGTGACATAACTTAAATTATAGTTTACATCTTCTATTGAGAAAAAAAGGCACTTGGATTTGACTAATAAGATTATGTTGAACATTTGTGTTTATTGTTTGGTAATTGTATCATAAAAGGAATCAGGCACTCATTGTCTTGCTGTACTGTTAATATATTTGATGACACTGTATGCACACATCTGAAACATCACCTGATTTGATTGGTTCCCCTGATGTTGTTGTTTACATCATGGTAATCGTAGCTAAACTGCTGATCTGTAAAACCATTTCAAGGAAACACACCCCGTGAACGCACCAAAACTAACTTTTCCATTTGAACCCCAATAACCACACGGCTCCTGCTGCGACTCGTTCGCACTTTAATGTCCTCTTATTTGAGTGAAACTTTTCTGTCTGTCAACAGAAATAAAGCTGTAGGGATCTTCACCGCCTTTTGCACAGGCCCATTGAGATAACCATTAACCAACATGCACTCTCGCTGTTTGGGGATAGCGGTAATAATAATAATTCAGAAATAAGTCCTGGAGTTTGGGCTAGTTAATCGTGTGCTTCCTGGAGGGGGCCACATTAACAGTGAGTGAGTGTAAGTGACAGAGATTGGCCTAAGTACAATCCCAGCATGAGTCCGGTATTTGGCTCTAATTCACATCTGAATGAAATCACCCCCGCTAAGATCTCATCAGCGTTATTACCCCCGCGTTTACCCTATGTTCGTACCATTGTCCGCTAGTTTCCCAAGGCTGCATGCGGCTGTAGATGTTTTAACTTGGCATTATCTTGCGTTCAGTTGAAGACGTGCCTTAATGTCGATGAAGAGTCGATTTCGAAGGCGGGGGGCGCATGAGATGCTTTTAGTTTCAAAGAAGGAAGATTAGCATGAAAAGATTAGCTATACGACTGTTTGTTAAAGTTTAGCAGCTTTGGAAATATGATTACTGCAATGCAGTGTTCAAATCGAAGGGGATTAGAGGGACGCCCAAAGAGGTTAAGGGACCCCATAAATGTGCTTCAAATCATTGGCCTGAGATAACATGATTGTTTCAGTTTGTCTAACTTCATTGGTGATTTAAAATTCAAGTGGTGGAGAGTTTACAGAATGAGGGTAAGGTGCAATTTGTCTATATAGTACGTTTTGTCAAAACAAAACAAAAATGCACTTTTTTAGCCCAATTGGCTTTTTAACTATTTTGATGTTGTACAAGGCTTCTTGGCTTATTTGAAAATTTCCAGAAACAGCAGACAAAGTTTTATAAAGTAAATTAAATGTACTTCTAAAATGCGAATGATATATGATTTTTGGAAGATCAAGTGTATTGGCCGTCACAGAAACTCATCCGTCCCCTCCAAATTTCTTTAATTCATTCTTCAGTAAAGATGGCTCTCACGGATTGCTGCTCTCGCTCAGATAAATTGATCTTTCGGGTCACCTACAGCGCTGACTCCTCGACGGCGGGGCAAACAGAGAAGCCCAGAGTGAAGCTATCTTAGAGCAATATCAATAAAACTCTACAGTATTCACCCACTGAGCTGTGTACACAGCCACAAGACTGCGCTCCAGCCCTCAGCTCCAATGCAATTGTTGTGCAAAATCATTGGGCCGTGACCGACAAAATGGGGTGTAAATGTTAAATACAGTCAGATATTAGTCACGAGCGCATTAGAGGAGCTAAAAAGCACGAGCCGCCAGAATTTCTTTTTTCGCTCCCGAAGCCTCTCTGACACTTATATTATCTAAGAACAGCCGTATTGCAACCACACGCGATATTTTTTAATGAACTTCATTAGAGAGCTTTTTCTTAGCACACATGTTTTGCAGTTAAATGACATTATGTAAATAATTGCATTAATTGTTGACTTAAAGTTTAAGACTTATAAAACTTGGTTGGCGTGACAGTGTACTTAATGATAGTTATGGCCTTTAGAAGCACATCAAGGCACTTCTCGTCTGATTTGTTGCAGCTCAGCAGAACTTGTCCCCTTAATGAATTTTTAATATCCTTAATGACAGCAAAAGAATGATGTAATTAAGGAGGCCAAGTTTGGAAAAATGCTGACCGGCACTCTTTTTGGAGAACATCTTAATAGTGCTTCCCGTAAATTAACATATTATCTTAATGAACAAATCGATTGCCTTCAAGGAAACTGTGTTCTTGATCAGGCTTATCCCAATTTTAAGATAATTAATTTATCCAGCTGAATTTGAAGAGTCACCTTTTTGATAAAAAGTGTTGCATTCTTATAATTTTTTTTTTATTAAAAAAATAGCATACAGGATTAACAACGTACACATTAATTAATCATTTGAGGTATATGAAATGTTGAATTTATAAGCAGATATCATTGTATTTATAATAAATAGTGGTTAGTTAAATATGCCATCACATTTTTGAAAGCATTTATCTCATTTGGCATCCTAACGGTTTCATTTCCAGGGTAATTGCAAAAAATAAGTCAAAACTTTTTAGTTTGTCACAGCAGTGAACCATGGTTTGCTGTTAACTACTTGCATGCATAAATCTTCTAAAAGTTAATTTAGTCAATTTGCATATATGCATACAGTAGCAAAGCTGACAGACATGGACTAAAAGCCACAGAACTGCAGTTTTGATGTCTTTGGGATTTTAACCTGTATTTGTATAAGGGCGTGTGATATGAACAGGTAAGATCCGGTGGCCATCGGTGTGCATCAGCTCCCGTAAGAGAGCAGATATCCTTTGGCTAACTGTTTTATCTTACTCAGCGAAGGAGGGGCTCTCGTGTTATTGATTAAAAACAGAAGGAAGAAGAATCCCACAGGCACTAAAAGGAACAGGCAATGATTAATGTCCCTCTCGGAAAAAAGAAATTATATGGAATAAATTAAACTACTGCGGCAGCAAATTGAAAAATAAGGACGCAAATGAGGTTTGAATACTTAATATCTTTTGAAGAGAAATAGTCAATGAAGCACAAAAACGATGAGGGATTGGCAAAGAAATGTGATATTAGCACTAACGACCAAGGCAAGGTTTGCTGTACTGTCAGAATTCACCTGTCATGTGTGATTTTACACCAAAGCAGTAAAAACACAGAGTAGTATAGTATTGTGCTTATCAAGGAGGTCTGCAATAAAAGCAGAGAGCTATTCGCTTCAACATTCCCTGTCATCTCAATGGCTATTGTGACTCCTGGAAATATACAAACAGCGTATCAGTGTTTTGTCAGACATTTTAATGGTTGTCAATGGAGAAAGATCTCTCTTTTTTCCACTTAGAGTGATGTAGTTACAACATCTACCAGCAGGGGCTGACCAGCTTTGGTGTCTTTGGAAAACATACAGGTTTATAGACAATAAAAGCAACATGAGCGCGCATAAATAATGTCAGATTTTTTTTTATATATATATAAATTATACCTTTAAATAGTGTCGTATTGATAACCAGTGTTATTTCAGTATCTTTGGTATACTAAAATATCTTTGGTTTTTTATTATTTTGGACTAGATTTGATTTTTGTTTTCTGTTTTTAATCTAATGTTTGTTACATTTTTGGTATTTTTGTTGTGTGTTTTTGCTTTTTTTTTTATTATGTTGGTTTTTTTTTGGGGGGGGGGGGGGGGGGGGTTCTATATAGTTTACCAGTATTGCATTTTTTTTTTTTTTTTTTAGCAATTCAAGTTAAACTAAACAAAAATGAAAAAAGTTTATTTTATTAGTTTTTTTTGTTTTCATCTAATAACAAGTAACTTTAGTAACTCTATTAACTTTGTTTTTGTTACATTTTAGTTGACTTTAATATCACTATTTAGAACATATTTAAATATTTATCAAACATTACTGATTGTGAACAGATGGATCTACATGTCCCTCATCTATCATGAAAACCTTTAAGAGTTCCTCCTCTGTTCTCATGTAGAGCACAAAAGATTTTCACGCCAGTTTATAACAAATGATTTCTAATGCAAATGATTTATACAAGCACACAATAACTTACAGCGAATGATTCATATTTCATTGATGGTTATTCTTCTTTGTCTTTCCTTAAAAAGGTCAGACTTTTAAAACCAGCCTTCGATGCATCTTGCGCTGTCATCAGACAACTGTCTCAGCTCCTGATGCACCATCAATTAGGTGCTGGTGATGACACAGCTATCCCACAATGCACTTGTGACGTTTGATGCAGGAATGACGCTTCTCCAGTCAGGCGTACAGCCCTGAAGGAAGTGTTAAAACCTTTGGGTGTGTGTGTGTGTGTGTGTTTGGTTAGAAGCTGCTGTATAGCCACACCCCATTACCTGAAACGGATGTTTGGTGGGGAGGGACATTAAAACACTGATCGGCCACATGGAACCTTTAATTAGCCTCATTCTGCAGCACACACTGATGCCTGCACAGATGCTCCAAACCCACCACAGCATGGCCGTTCTGCCACACACACACACACACACACACTCACAGCATAGTGCTTTGAAATGTGTTTGTTTTTGCATGTGTTTGTCTTTATCAGCTATGTAGGGACACAGTCACTTGTTTTTATTTGATAGCAGTGAACCCATAAAATATCAATAAAACTCAATTAAGTAAGGTATTTTACTCTTACAGTGTGTCTTTAATAAATAGATTTGCATTTACTGAAGAAAATGGCAATAACAAGGGCACAGTTTTTAATATGCTTATGTTTTATGCATTTCTTCTGTGAAAATGAAATAACTTCAGCCAAGGCTCGAAATACATGCATCTGGTGAAAATCAGCAAAATGATATTACATTTCCTCTTGCATGTTTCATGACACTTTACAGTGAAACGTCCAGTGCTAAAAGGGCATTGAAATTTGCTCCAAAACAGTGTTATTTTAGTTTCATTGCTAGACTGTTTTTGTTTTAATATTTTTATTATTGAATTGGTGTTTATTTTCATTTATATATTTACATTTTTAATTTCCGTTAAAGTTTTATTCATTTTGTGTATTTGTGTATTTTTGTGTCTTTTTTGCTTGTTTTTTTTTTACATTTGTATGTCTTTTTATAATTTTTTTTATTTCAGTTTTAGTATACTTCAGGTTAACTTAAAAGAAAATGAAATTATGTCTTGACAATTAGCTGAAATAGATTAAGTTGATTATTGTAATATTTTTAATAATAATAGTTGTAATAGTTTACTTTTTTTCTATTATTTTTTTCAATGTTTTACATTTATTTTTCATGATAGTAACCCTGATCTGAAACATATGAATGGGAACCCAGCAACATTTTATTGCAGTACATTGGCTATTGTATGTATCGTGGCAGTTTGGAAATGAAATCTTCTGTGAGTGGTGCTAAAAGATTAATGTTGTGCTGCATCTGAAAATAATGGACTCATACATGAGCAGGTACAATGCTGTACCAGATGAGCTTTGGAGCAATTTGTGTTTAAAGGTTTCCGGCATTTTACTGGCCCCAGTGTTGATTTCAGCTACTGCAGTGAACTGTAGGTCAATTTTGAAGTTTTGCAAAAGTTAAGAGGCATGTTTTTCAATGAGCTTAGTTGCATAAATCAGCCCCATTGATGTTATCTTGACATACACCTTGTTTTCTATCCACTGTGTACAAGAATCAGCACACATTTCAATGCCACTTTGCAGTGAAAACAATTCTAATGAGAATTAATCACAGAAGTTTAATACCTGATACACAAACCAACATTTTGGGGAAATATCAACACCATAAGAATCAAATGTTTGGACTGTAACACTCATTTTTATGCTATAGCTAGTTTCCACATTTTAGAATAACAGTAAAGTCTAGTTAAATCAAAGCTTTCTTATATTTAAGCTTCTTCAAAGTCACCATCCTTGACATCCTGTTTTAATTAGGTGCATTCTGGGATGCTTTTTAAATAGTTTGAAGGGGTTTATGTATTTTACCTGGACACATGACTGCTTCGGCGTCTGCTCTTAAATTATATTTGTCTGCTATACTAATCTCAAGGATTTCAGCATAAGCTTTTAGACCAAAAGGTCTGTAGGATTATGAGAAACGCATTCAATCAGAGGTGTCCAGACTTTTGACTGATTCAGTATATGTTCTGATGGATATTTTTTGTGATATTTCATGCAATCACTTCCTGTACTCACAGTATATATATGTGTGTGTGTGTGTGTGTGTGTGTGTGTGTGTGTGTGCGTGCGTGCGTGCGTGTGTGTGTGTGTGTGTGTGTGTGTGTGTGTTACGGCATTAATGACATAAACCATTCTAATTTATGCTTTGTGGTCTATCAGAGGTATAAAAACGTAAATTATGAAATCAAGTTTTTAGAGCAGAGTCTTTCAGGAATTCTGCTGTAATTAGTTTTTATAGTTTTTCTAACGGTTAACAGGGAAACTAAACAACACAGTCACTGTTAGCAAGACATTATGTGTCAATATACTGTTCATCGTTTTTAAGGGTTTGTTTATCAGGAATTTTAATGGATTCTGGCATCAGCTTCCTCGTATTCTCTCAAATCTTATTAAACTGTGTTTATTGTCATAAAAATCTATGAACCAAAGAGGCAAAACAAATATGTAACACTTTTCTTGTATTAATGACCTGTTACTAGAGGTTTTTAATACCTATGAAATCCTTTGAAATGACTGTAAATTTTATTTGTTCAGACTTTTGATTGGTAGTTCATTACCACAGACCTCTTACTGAGTGACAACTTCAAATTAATTACTCCCTTCTGAGATTTTATATGTTGATGGACAATCTTTATTTAATAGTATACCAGCCGCTTTCTTACTGGAATGAGGTTTGTAAAATCCTGCGGTAAAAGTTAATTAGAAGGTGTCAGAATAAGTGGAGTGTATTTTACCAGCCAGCTGACACTTTCATAAAAAATACAAATAAAAGAGACTGGTCTAGTGTAATGAGTGATATAGAAAGCTCAGTTTGCTAATTATGTTGACCTGTGAACTGAAATGTTTTGAATTAACTTTCCCATATGCTTTGATATTGATAACTTAGGAACTTTAAAATAAATCAACACGTATTACACAACAAACAACACATTATAGCACTTCACAGTCTCCCCTACTTATGCATTTTAATAGATTTAATAAAAGTATTTGATATAATTTCCAAGATCTGTGCTGAGCTTTAGCTCTCTCTCTCTCTCTCTCTCTCTCTCTCTCTCTCTCTCTCTCTCTCTCTCTCTCTCTCTCTCTCTCTCTCTCTCTCTCTCTCTCTCTCCTCTCTCTATCACACACACACACACACACACACACACACACTTGTAATTGGCGCATCGTAACTGAACTTGTACAGTGGCTGATTTGGCCCACATTTCAGTTTTGCCCCATTGGTCTTGTGAGGTGATGGTAAAATGTCAAAGAGAGACACAGCAATTTGCTTTCCACACAAAATAATCATGTTTCCTTCCAGAGACAAGGATGTAGGATATTAAAGCGGATGCAAAGACAACGTTTTCTAGTGAAAGCAGGCACCCTGAAAGAGAGCGACACTATTTTGTTCTCATTCCCTGCCTTTCTGTTCCACAAAGGCATTTGAAAGAACAAACCTAGAACATTCAGAGAGAGAGATAGAGAGAGAGAGAGAGATAGAATATATTGAATATGTGAAATAAAATTTAGCCTCATGCTTTTTACAACTGGAAGAAAAACACCCATTCGTGCATCATTCATATATAATTTTTTTAGAAGAAGAGGCGTGTGAGAGACTTTGTAAAGTAGAGCAATGCATTAAGTGTTTTCCCTTCTACTTAGTTGCATTCATCAGTGTCACGCACACCCAGGGTTTATAAATCTAAATGCACTGACGCATGCTGCTGTCTTCAGCCGCCTCTGACTCTCTATGGGAAAACGTGTGTATATTAGCCGTGGAAAGTCCAACTGATGTTTTGCAACATTGTACAGTCTGTTGGACAATAATAACTCCAGCTAAAAAGTGAGTTTTTGTTTCAGTAACTTTCTGACAAACCTTATAGACTGGGGACAATTCATCGCAAAGGCTTCTTTTCTCTTTTTTGGTTTTATTAAATGTTTAAAGAGATTAAAAGTTGAGTACTAAAGTTTTTAAGATAATGATTTTGTCACTGGCAAAAAATGGCCACAGTGACATAAACACATACAATCAAGAAAATGGGATTTGTTATGTACCTTAAAATTTGAGAAATAAAAAATGAGAATCTGTCTACCAGCAGACTGTACTGTACCATACTGTACTAAATCCAGCAAATAGGCCAAATTTTATGATAGGCAACACAAGTCAAGTTGGTTAAAAAAACATAGTCACAGCAACCTCTAGTGTCAAAAAGAAAAACTGCACATACATATATACATAGAACTACTGTAGATGGGTTATCATTGCTACACATGTGAATCTTCCTGCAGTCAGTGGGAGAATTGTGGGTAACATGAAGTTACGGACAGAATCTCTCTCTCTGGTTTTTCACAAGTTCATCAAACAACTGTGGTAAGAATATTTCATCAAGCACCGTGAGTAATGTCTTCTCCTGCTATTGTTATTTGCACTGCTTGGCACATGAGGGATAATGATGAGGGATTCACATGTGATAAATGGAGGGGAAATAGTTAGGCTTACAGAGAAGATTTAAGAATTAGAAACACGCATCCAAACTTTAGGACAGTAAGAATGTGAGGGTTCTAGATATGACTTTGGATGCGTCTAACTCGGGGATTCCTGTACAGACATGTTTCTACTGTTGTTGTATTCATATATAAAAAAAATAACATCTGATTTTATTTTATTTTGTTTATGCATGCATGTATGCATGTATTTATTTACTTAGGGTTGTTAAAACTTTTGAATGCTAGAATAGCGGTCCTCTGAATAAAAAGTTTTGGAACCACTAGGTGTAAAACCAATGGAAGTATATGAAACGTCCTCACAAATGTAGTGAAACAAATGTTTGTTCACATTTTTTTTGTGTCTAGTTGCAGTGATTTCTCTTGTAGGCTTGGAACCTAAAACAAATGATAAAAATGAACACATTCAGTAATGTGTTTAAATTTTGGTATTATTTACATCATTACACACATCTTTTTTTCATAAATAATACGAGTTCTTTATGCCCTGTACTGTAGTTCACAGCAGTAATTTTGCACATTGTAAACTTATAGTTTTATTGACACTTGCAGTCTGCTGTAGCCTGTATTATTGTAAGGTTGTACTGTCCTCTTTTGAGAAGAAGAGGCACAGAGAATTTGTAAAATAGAGCAATGCATTAAGCGTTTTCCCTTCTACACAGTTTCATTTATCAGTGTCACACACACCCAGGGTTTATAAATCTAAATGCACTGACGCATGCTGCTGTCTCCAGCCGCCTGTGACTCTCTGTAAGAGAACGTGTGCATATTAGACGTGGCAAATACTGCAATATTGTCTAGTCTGTCTGATAATGACACCAACTCTTTCTTTAACTTTATAACTATACCTCATTGCCTCGATTGGGTCAAGTTGTCTAAAACAAGTTCTCTGTCTGGTTCAGCCCCTCCCCTCACACTTTTATTTTATTGCTGATTTATAATGACAAATGATAAAACAACTGAAGTTGTTGGTTTTTTTTTTTACACATTTATGATCACCATCGTTACTATTTCTACAGAATGCAGCATGTATACACAGCATAAAATTGTCTGCATATGCACTGAATACCTGGGTGGACTAATACATTTTCCAGAATTATTATAAGGATAAAAAATTTTCTGCATTGATTTTTGTTTTTCTTACCCCAGTTTTGAATTATGCTTTACATTGTGCTTTAGAGTTGAAAGAAATGTCTGTAAATTTTGTGGGGGTTTTTTGCGTTCTGATAATTTTCTGCCAGGACATGTTTTTCTACATACCATAATGAATCACATTTGGCTTTCTTTAATATTTTTTTTTTTTTTTTTCAGAGCGAGCGAGATGAAACATCAGATGTGATTTTTTTTATTTTATTTTTTTTACATTAAGAATTTTTTATTACCACTTACATTCTTAAATGTGTTGCAATTATGAGGAAAATGTGGGAAAATGTTTAAGTCTGTGTGATCATTTTTCTGGTATTGTCTGTGTAATACACAGCTGTCTCGCAGTTTGGCGAGATTTATTTAATAAACCTTGTTTTATTTTTATCCTTGTGACAGAGTCACTGTTAGAAGAGCAATATTTTTGGGTAACACTTTACAAAAAGGTTTCATTTGTTAGTATCTCTTAAAATGAATGAACAATACATCTACATCAATTAGTTTAAGCTTCAGATTAATTTCTACATCTAATAATATATATATATATATATATATATATATATATATATATATATATATATATATATATATATATATTAATCAAACATTGCATCCATTAGCATTAAGGCACTGTGAACAGTGTAAATGAACAATTGTATTTTTTAATAACATCAACAAAGGTTAATGTTAACAAATGAGACCTTACTGTAAAGTGTAACTGTCATTTTTTAATTTATCCAGAATTAGTGGTATTACTGTCCGTCTCAAATTTCTTAAAACATCTGAAAAAAAAAATCCTGTCATACATCCACAGATATAATTTCTTATAAAACAACTGCTGTATCCAACTTTACGGACCAGCAGCTCGACTAGTTCTGAGCTCTGGATATGAGAGTGCTAGAACATCACAAGAAATAGTGTAATTCTCTGATCTATGATGCAGAAACCTGAGGGAGGTGAGATGGGATCAGTCCGTCAGGTGTGGGCACTGTCCCACTGTTCTGTGACAGAGACAGAGTGCCTTTTCTGGAGCCGTTCAGCCTCGCAGGACGTGTGACGGCTCTCAGACAGTCTGGAGGGAGCATTTGAATTTTACACCCGGAAAGAAGCAGCCTATCATTAAAAAACTCTCATTTCTGTGTCAGGTAGACTTACAGGTAATCAATCACCTTGTAACTGTGATTTTTGTCCTCTATTATTTGGTCTCATTTTGAACCTTTCAAGTGAATTATTTCTAATTAAAGTTGTTTTTGAGTGGAAGAGAAAGGAAGAAATCATGTTTTATGATTAAGCTACATTTTGTTCTCTCTCCACCTTCACTTTATGTTTCTGGATCATATTTCACATGGTCAAAAGTATGTGAAATTTTTATCACATAAAAAGTTTTTTTTTTCTTTTCAGATTATTACAATGTTAATGTTTTAGTTTTTTCTTCCTTTAATTAGCAAGCTTGTTTGCCAATATAACCTTTAGGAAATTACATTTAACTTAATTTGGCTTGCTGTCCACTGAAGTGGAGCTCTGATATACCCCCACAGAGACTTAATGTAGGATATGTTTACAAAGGGCAAGGTACATAAGGAGAACAGGAAGATTGGGGAGATGGAGGGGATGCAGGAATAACTGAGACTGGAGAGAGGTAAGCAGCTGCTCATATACTCTGGCTGTTGATTGAAAGATTAGATGAGCTTGCTCCCCCCTGACTTACCTTTAGGAACTTCATTTAAGGACTGTTCACTGACATTTTGTTTTGGGAACCAAAAATAGTTCTTCTATGGCATTGCTGCAACCATCCTGCATTTTTTAATAGTGTAAGTATTGTGGAAAGGCTTTGCACTACATAATCAACACATTGCAATAAAATGCTTTTCTTAATATATAACGAGGTGAAATTGTCCAAGTACTGTTTGCAACTTTTAATTCTACAGTATGTCTGATCTCCTCTCATTGTTTATACACAAATCAAAGTGAGTTCAGTTGTAAGTTTCACACCTAAAGCACAGAGAAATATCGTGGGAGCTTTCTTTCTAATATAAAATATATTTTTCAGTCTTTTTAAACAAAAATAATCTCCCTTTCCTTTACAAAAAGTCAAAGTTACAAAAAACTGTGACTTTTAATAATTTAGCCTTTTCACTTTAGTCTCTGAATTCAACAATCATTCCTTGTACTTTAAATTTATCTGCATTCTACTTCACTTCGAGATATGATTGATATAGAACAATATCCAAATTGATCAGAATAATGCAGTTTGCCAAATGTTCCTCTTTTTCTTTAATCTAAATCAATATATTTCTTTTTCACAAAGAGAAAAAGAGTGATAGAGTAGATGGACTGTTATTGTAATGTTTGCCTTATTAATGGGTTTCTCAGAATTATTCCTGCTTTCCAAACTCTAGGATAACTTCTTGCTATGGTTTAGATGAAGCTGACCTTCTTAATGTTCTTTGTCTTTAGAACTTATCTTCGTTTTATTTTATTATTATTATTTTTTCTAATACAGCGTCGTTAAAGAAACATGCTTGATGATATCCAGCACAGAATAACCTCAAATCGAATAAAACCCTGCTCATCTCCTCTCACGAATTATGAGAACTCATAAGGGTATTAAAATGTGGAGGATGCATGAAATCAGATGCTGTGATGAACTTTGTGTCTGGTAAAATTCAACTAAAACCTAAAACTCTATACTAAACTCTATATGTAAGATTACTAAAAATAATAAGAACTTTAATCATTATTTAATTTTCACACAAACATATTACACATATTGAACACATTTTTCATTAGTTCCACAATATTTAATCTACACAAGGTTGAACAGTAATTTCTATCCCTTAAACTGTGCATTTATCAATGAGCATTATTCATGCAACCAATCATGTGCAAGCATAGGTGGGATTTCTGTTTTAACTGGTTGGAGTTCAGTGTTATGATCTATTGATGAGTCTATGAATACTGGAGGAGAAAGATCAACCAAGCAGAAATGACACAGGGAATGTTTGTCAGGAATGATTGACAGCATGTCTCTAAATTTCACAGTACTTGCATTTAATTATTTATTGTATTAGATATGAAGGCATGCATCTGTTTACATTTGTGCACAAACATTGATTAAATAGTAATCTGGGCCTGGTTCCACGATAGCGCTCACTCTTAGCGCGCTTAGAAGACTCGAAAGATATATCTTACCAAAGTTGTTTATGTTCCTAAGTGTGTTCCCCGAAGTGTCCCTTAGGAAGCTTCTTAACACGCTGCATCTTACGTTAGACGTTACAAAAGCGCTGTCCCTAGTGAGGGTGCTGAATTAGTTGGCATCTATTGCTCAGGAATGGATTTTCCACTTCAAAAAAAGGGCACCAAGCTTCACGTCAGAGGAACTTGAGGTTTTGCTGGACATTGCCACCAGGTCGGAGGTCATTTAGATCTTAGCCATTTAGAGCCAAATTGTTTGCCAGATTTTAATTATCAAAAGTGAATGCCAATTTAAACGCTTCACATAACGAAATAGCCTAGGCTAATTATCACCATATTTGTTCTGATACCAGGGGCGGACTGGCCATCGGGAGCACCGGGATATTTCTGGGGTGAAATGCTATTTGAAAGTGACATTCAGCCAAGTATGGTGACCCATACTCAGAATTTGTGCTCTGCATTTAACCCATCCGAAATGCACACACACAGAGCAGTGAACACACACACACACTGTGAGCACACACCCGGAGCAGTGGGCAGCCATTTATGCTGCGGCGCCCGGGGAGCAGTTGGGGGTTCGATGCCTTGCTCAAGGGCACCTAAGTCATGGTATTGAAGGTGGAGAGATAACTGTACATGCACTCCCCCCACCCACAATTCCGTCCGGCCCGAGACTAGAACTCACAACCCTTCCATTGGGAGTCCAACCCTCTAACCATTAGGAAACAGTTTGAAAAAGTTTCTGTTCATTAGCTCTCCTGAACACTTCCATTTTATGCTGTGGGAATATGATTCTTCTTGATTCCACTATCGAAATTGTATCAGTATAATTTACAGAAGACTTAATTTGTTTTAATATTATTATTGTTATTTTTTATTCATTGTGCTGCAAAATTTTCACACATGGTTACAGAAAGAAGGTTTAACAAATTATGATATTACTTATTTAAAATAAAAAATAAATAAATAAATAAATAAAAACGTAAAAAAGCATTATGGGATTGATACCATTTGCAAAAATTATTGATTTATTTGTTTTTAATAAAATAATTGTCTTTCAGAGTGCACAGTTTTTTATATATACCTGAATGTTATGTATTAGATATTTATTATCTCACAATGAACTATCAAGTGCATTTATTCCTTAAGGGAAATTCTTTAAATATGGACCTTATTTGAAATTTCTCTGCAGCCACTTAATAGAGAAAAGGTTTTAAAAGACTTTAAAACTATAAACCTTTTGTGGTAATTTCTGTTGTGGTCTCGGTTGTTGTGATTTCTGGTGTTGTAGTACCTGTGGTAGTGCTTTCTGTTGTTGTGGTACGTGCTGTGGTGCTTTCTGTTGTTGTAGTGTCTGTTGCACGGGCGTAGGTTTGGTCTCAGCTTTGGTGGGGACACCCCGGGAATAGGTACAGGCTTATTGACATTCAGTTACTTGCTAACGTTGCATCCTGGGTAACACATACTATCACCAATTAATACTATTTTCCACAGTAGAATAAAACTGAATTAATTTGTATGTGGCACAGAGACAGCCCTGGTAACTTACCGTCGGCAGTCGTCAACATGTGCGCGCGCACACACACCACCCACTCGCTGCTAGTGCAAGCACAAAAGTAGTCCCGGCCCGCGTTGTGCTTTCTGGTGTTGTGGTACCTGTTGTGGTACTTTCTGGTGTTGTATTGTCTGTTGTGGTGCTTTCTGGTGTTGTGGTACCTGTGGTGGCGCTTTCTGTTGTCGTAGTGTCTGTTGTGGTCTCGGTTGTGGTGGTTTCTGTTGTTGTGGTAACTGTGGTGGTGCTTTCTATTGCTGTGGTCTCTGTTGTGGTCTCGGTTGTTGTGCTTTCTGGTGTTGTAGTACCTGTGGTAGTGCTTTCTGTTGTTGTAGTGTATGTTGTGGCCTCTGTTGTTTTGATAACTGTTGTTTTGCTTTCTGGTATGTAGTGTCTGCTGTGGTCTCTGTTGTGGTTCTTTCTGTTGCTGTGGTGCTTTCTGGAGCTGTCGTACCTGTTGAGGTTCTTTCTGTTGTTGTGGTCTCTGTTGTGGTCTCGGTTGTTGTGCTTTCTGGGGTGTATTCCAGAAAGCTGGGTTAACTTACCATCTGATTAACCCTGAACTCTGGGTTGATTAACCCAAGACCTGCTTACTCGGGGTATGTCTGTTCCAAAACACCTGTGTCAAGTTAGTTTAATCAACCTACAGCTAATAACCTTGAGTTAATGCGCGTGCATGGCGAACATATAAAGGCATTTTCAATGGAACGCCAAATTCAGGAGTTACGTGCCACGTACTTCTCCGAAGTGGAGTTAGAAGTTTTAATGTTGGCTTATGAGGAGTTCAAGCCCATTATAATGAAAAAACAAACAAACAAACAAACAAAATAAATACAGCTGATAAAAAAAATAACTGACAGAGTAAATGCGTACGTTTTTTAAAAAATGTTGTATTACATTTTAAATATGCTTGCCTTTCTTTTGTTTATTTGCATAGTTGAACAATTGTCTTTAAGCATGTGGCATGACTCGACAAGCATTTACATTTTCTCTACATCAGTTTCTTAAGAATACAGTGCAATGTATATTGACTAGAAATATAAAGCCTCTTGTTTTATAAAGTTTAATCCCTTTGGAGCCAAAATAACTCTTTCCCAAGTCAAAATGAAACACAAAAACATTCTCCAAAAAGTTAATATTTTATTTTAACTGTTGTAAGTTCAATGTATTAAGTTTATTTTACAGTATTCCTCCGATATAGCTTATGGAAATAACGCTGAGGCCAGTCTAACTGGCGGGGGTCCACCTCCTCTCACCCCATCTGAGGAGTTGGTTCTATCACTTAATAAAGGTTGTCCCGTGGTCGATGGTATTCCAGAGGGCACTTCGTCAGACTTCGCTACCTCCCACAACAACTCAAGTGACTTGTACAATGTAGGTATACCATATTAGTACTTATGATTATTTAGTCATACATTTGGACAAAACGATCATTAACTTTTGTCATTAGGAAGAAGGCTAAATGCTTCTCAAATTCAGTCATTGTTTCACTTGTACCTTATGCATACATATTCTATTTTACAGCATATGCTGTATACAGTAATCAGTTTTTTTTTTTCTTGCATGTTCCTAATGCCTTTTTTCAGTGTCTGTCATACTTTAGTAATTTACACATTGAGTATCTTTTTTTCTTTTCTTGCAGTTGCTGATGGACACATTGTATTATTGGATCCTGTTGCGGTTGGTAAACTGTGATCTCTGGGTTTTGCACTTTGTGGTGAAGTCTGTGTGTTTCGCGTCTGCACTGATTAGTTTGTTGGCCTCTCCGTTAATTGTCATCAGCAGCAGCTGTCACTCATTACTCTCTTACTTCTTGTGTTTGTCAGAACGTTGTTTCATGTCGAATAATGCTTATGCTAATATCTTATGCTTCTGTGTTGTTCTGCGTTGGATGTTCGTGTCTTCCCCCGGAACCTCATCGACTCTTCGCACCTACACAAGCATCACTACTTACCTTCGGCTCGATTCCCCGCAGTTCCTGTGTCATCCTCTCCTGCAGCCAACTCATCATTACCATCCGGATTACTCACCGTCTCCCCACCATCTTGGATTGTCATCTTCCCAGCATTGTTTTGTACTCTGTTTGTTTTATTTTCATTAAATTGTTGAACTCGCACTTGTTGAAGCCGCGACCTCCGGTGAGCCAGCTTTCTTCAGAACTTTCCTAAATAAGTGTTCCATGCACTTTGCCTTACAGCCCCGCACCTTCGCCACCGAGGAATCGAAGGTTGCGTTCACGCTGACTCTACTTTCTGGCAAGGCCGCCCTATGGGGCACGGCGGTGTGGGAGAACCAACATCCATGTTGCGCCTCGTTCCACACCCTCTAGGCGGAGATGAGGAGGGTCTTCGATCGAGCCGCAGGCGACAGGGAAGCCGCCCACCAGCTCTCAGAACTACATCAAGGGACATACTCTATTACGGATTACTCCATTCAGTTCCGCACCCTGGCGGCCGCGTGCCAGTGGAACAAGGCAGCGCAGTGGGATCGATTCCTGCATGGGCTGGCCGACGGTGTTCAAAAGGAGATCTACCTCCTCAAGCTGCCCCCCACACTCAACAGTCTCATCAACTTAGCCTTACGAGTTGATGCCCGGATTAATCGTCTGTGTCGACAGACCAGTCCTACACGCCATCCCATCTCTCCGGAAAGGGGCCGCTAGAGTCGAGAGAAGGTGGGTGGGTAGAGCTTGGGTGCCCCGTAGGGAGAGAGAGTGGCGGAGGTCCCAAGGACTATGCTTATACTGCGGAGGCTCAGGACATACCATCTATTCCTGCCCGGTTAAAAGAGCCAGCCCGGTAGTAAAAATCGTTTGGGATCTCTGCTGGGAAGTGCTCAACAACATCATCGACTCTCCTTCCGGTGATTCTGCGGTGGGAGAATCACACACACGACTGTCACACCCTTCTGGACTCCGGAGCCGAAGATAATTTCATCGACTCACTCCTTGCATGTCACCTGAACATTCCTGTCCTGCCTGTGTCTCTTCCCATCCATGTCACCACACTCAACGGCCAGGAACTGCCTCACGTCACCCACTACACTGAACCCATCACTCTGCTCACTTCAGGCAATCATTGCGAAACTATATCCTTTTTTCTCATGGACTCCCCGTAGCTCCCATTGTCTTAGGTCACCCCTGGTTAATGAAACATAATCCACGAGTGGATTGGGGTTCCAACACAGCCACATTGTGGAGTGAAAGTTGTCATGCGTCTTGTCTGGTTTCTGTTTGTCTTGTTGTCTCTGCCTCTGTCTTTCAGAAGGAGAACATGGTATTGTCAAACGTGCCCGCAGAGTACCTGGACCTGAAGGAGGTGTTCAGTAAGTCCCGTGCTGCTTCTCTTCCTCCACAATGTCCCTACTACTGTGCCATAGACTTAGTGTCAGGTAAGTCTCCGCCTAAAGGCAAATTATACTCTCTTTCTATTCCAGAGAGGGAGGCCATGGAAAAATACATTTCTGATTCCTTGGCATCTGGGTTCATCCGCCCTTCCTCTTCTCCAGCGGAGGCCGGATTCTTTTTTTTTGGGTAAGAAGGATGGTTCTCTGCGACCTTGTATGGATTACAGAGAACTGAACAACATTACGATAAAGAACACCTATCCATTACCACTCATGTCTTCGGCTTTTGAGAGTTTACAGGGAGCATCCGTATTCACAAAATTGGATTTACATAATGCTTATCATTTGGTCCGCATGAGGAAGGGGGATGAATGGAAAACCGCCTTTAATACCCCTAGAGGACACTTTGAATACTTGGTGATGCCGATCGGGCTCTCCAACTCACCAGGGGTTTTCCAAGCACTCGTGAATGACGTGTTGAGAGATATGGTAGATCAGTTTATATATGTTTACCTGGAAGACATACTGATTTTTTCTACATCTCTCCAGGAACACGTTCAACACGTCAGACGAGTGCTCCAGAGGTTACTTGAGAATGGTCTTTTTGTCAAGGCAGAGAAATGTGTATTCCATGCACAGTCTGTTCCCTTCCTAGGGTATATCGTCTCATCCGAAGGAATACGTATGGACCCTGACAAGGTTAAAGCTGTGATAGATTGGCCATTTCCAGACTCCCGAAAGGCCCTACAGCGGTTTCTGGGGTTTGCCAATTTCTATCGGCGTTTTATTCGCAACTTCAGCCAGCTGAGACTGCGTTCACTAACTTCAAAAGCCGCTTTGTTTTGGCTCCCGTCCTTGTGGCCCCTGACCCCACACGGCAGTTTGTGGTGCAGGTCGACGCATCAGAGGTGGGGGTAGGAGCAGTGCTGTCCCAACGTGCTGCTTCGGACGACAAGGTACATCCTTGCACGTTTTTTTCCCATCAGTTATCTCCTGCTGAACGCAATTATGACATTGGTAACAGAGAGTTGTTGGCCGTCAAATTACCTTTAGAGGAGTGGCGTCACTGGCTGGAAGGTTCAGGGGTACCTTTCATTGTTTGGACCGATCATAAGAATTTAGAATACATTAGAACTGCCAAAAGACTCAATTCCAGGCAGGCTCGGTGGATACTTTTTTTTCGGTCGCTTTGATTTTACTTTATCGTACCGCCCGGGTTCCAAAAATGTAAATCCCGATTCTTTATCACTTCTTTTTGATCCCTCCGCCCGTCCGGTGACTCCTGAGTGTATTTTACCTGAGAAAGTAGTGGTCTCAGCACTCGTATGGAAGGTTAAGTCAAAGGTCAAGACGGCCTTAGAAGGGGTAACGCCTCCGCTCGGTTGTCCAACGAACCGCTTATTTGTGCCGGAGGAGTTAAGGTCCGAAGTCATTCAGTGGGGTCACTGCTCTAACGTTGCTTGTCATCCAGGGATAAGTAGAACTAATGGGTTAGTTAAAAAACGATTCTGGTGGCCACGTATTGCTCGTGACTTCTGCGATTTTGTTTTGGCTTGCTCAGTTTGCGCCAGTGTTAAGTCATCTAACCGACCTCTTGATGGGCTCCTCCAACCGCTGTCTGTCCCTTCAAGACCCTGGTCCCACATCGCACTAGATTTTGTTACAAGATTTAGAGAGGACGTTGCAATGTTTGGTCTCCAAGAATCCTTCTTCCTGGAGTCAACAACTCTCTATGGTGGAGTACGCTCACAATTCGTTACCAGTGTCAGCCATGGGCCTTTCTCCGTTCCAGTGCAGTTTAGCCACCAGTTTTTTCCAGTCTTGTACTTACTGGAGTGGTCGGTCCAGTGGTTGTACTTTCTGTCATTGTGGTGCTTTCTGTTGTTGTGGTCTCCGTTGTGGTGATATTGGTTATTACATCATAGTATAATATTAACCAAACTTTGTTTAGAATGTTTAATGTCTACAATCCGGCTCAAAGTGCCTAACAATAAAAATAAAAATAAAATAAAATAAAATAAAATAAAATAAAAAATACAAACAACACTTACTCTGCAACCTCACACAACAATGAATACCTGTATCACTATAAATAATAATAATAATAATAATAATAATAATAATAATAATAATAATAATAATAATAATAATAATAAAGACATGTCTTGTGTTTTGAAAATATTAAAGATTAGAGCCGAATGCTCCAAATGCTGTCTAAATGAAGCAGAACAGATTCCATTAGAATTAATTAATTTTTTTATATATTTTGCATAGTTTTCCAAAAGACCTGCACTAGAATATTTTAAATTTTGTTTTGGAATATAATAACATAAAATTCTCTCTTTCTCGAACTGGCAACCATTGTATTTTTTTTTTACTATTCATGTGGCCTCTCCTTCTTGATTTATTCAGTGTTTTGACCATTTTGTATCAATTGTAGCTAAGTTATGAGACAGTATTCATAGCACTACAGTAATCATGATGAGCAAAAACAATATTTTTTTTTTTTCACTTGATTAATGTGAGTTTTAAAACTCAAGTCATAGTCCATAATCACACATAGGTTCTTTACTTTTATCATAGTTTGTAGATTAATAGAGCATAATCCAGATTCTATTCTTCCTCTTTCATACTCAGGGCCCTCATTTAGAGTTTCACTTTTATCTTCATGCAACAGTGTATCTGAAATCCTATGAAATGTATCATTGTATATCACTGACATTAAATTGTTAATTCTTCCAATTTCTCTG
The DNA here is from genome assembly GCF_023724105.1 of Carassius gibelio. Taxonomy (NCBI): domain Eukaryota; kingdom Metazoa; phylum Chordata; class Actinopteri; order Cypriniformes; family Cyprinidae; genus Carassius; species Carassius gibelio. The sequence continues at coordinate 24,442,213 of NC_068382.1, forward strand.
AAGTATACTGACCAGAAATGTATTTTATAATGAAGAAAACAAAGTGACACAAGAATTTAATATTTAAGAACACCATATATTATGTAACATAACTAGGATACATAGTCACCTATATTAATTAAATATTACCTTTCTGCAATACATCTTCAACCAATTTAGAATATTATCGGAGAGACCAATTTCCAGTCAATTAAGCAAAATAAAATGATCGTGTCAAATGCTTCACTTAGGTCAAAGAGGATTAAGACTGATACATTGTTCATATTTTGTTTTTATTTCAAATTATTTGTTTACATACATGAAAATGATAAGGTAGAAATTGGTCTCAGAATATTACAGAGAAAACAATTCAGTGTTTTTTCCCCCCATGATTGACGGCAGTAAAATTGAAAGCATTTGAGGAACTTCCTGTTTTCAGAGAGCCGTTAACTATGTTAATTAAGGATAAAGACATATAGGGTCAAGACAGGAATATCACTGGGAAACAGTTTGCAAAAGTTTCTCTTTATTAGCTATCCTGAACACTTCCATTTTGTGAAAGTGATTAAATCAAGCAAAGAACTTGTGCTCTGCATTCCACCCATCCAAAGTGCACACACACATACTGTGAACACTCACCCAGAGCAGTGGGCAGCCATTTATGCTGCAGCGCCCAGGGAGCAGTTGGGGGTTCAATGCCTTGCTCACGGGAACCTAAGTCATGGTATTGCCAGCCCGAGATTCAAACCCACAACCCTAGGGTTAGGAGTCATACTCCCTAACCACTAGGCCATGACTTCCACTGTGGGAATATGATTCTTCTTGATTCCACTATGAAAATTTTATCAATATAATGCCCAGAAGACTTAATTTGTTTTATTATTATTATTTATTTAATATGCAGCAATTTTTTCACACATGTTTACAGAAGGATGATTTAACAAATTATGAGCTTAGTTATTTAAAATAACAAAAATACTTGAAAAGGATTGATACCATTTCCACTGATACATTATTTATTTATTTGTTTTTAATAAAATAATTGTCTTTCAGTGTGCACTGTCTTGTATATATACCTGAATGTTATATATTAGATATTCATTATCTCACAATTGACCTAACATGCGTTTATTCCTTAAGGGCAATTTTTTAAGTAAGGACCTTATTTGAAATTTCTCTGCAGCCACTTTATACAGAAAAGTTTTTAAAAAGATTTTAAAACTATCAACCTTTTGTGGTAATTTCTTGAGTTGTCTCAGTTGTTGTGCTTTCTGGTGTTGTGGTTCCCATTGTGGTGCTTTCTGGTGTTGTGGGACCTGTAGTGGTACTTTCTGGTGTTGTAGTGTCTGTTGTGGTCTCGGTTGTGGTAGCTGTGGTGGTGCTTTCTATTGTTGTAGTGTCTGTTGTAGTCTCGGGTGTTGTGGTATCTGTAGTGGTGTTTTCTGTTGTTGTGGCACCTGTGGTCGTGCTTTCTGTTGTTGTAGTGTCTTTTGTGGTCTCGGCAGTTGTGGAACTTGTAGTGGTGCGTTCTGGTGTTGTGGTGTCTGTATTGGCCTCGGTTGTTGTACTTTCTAGTGTTGTGGTACCTGTGGTGGTGCTTTCTATTGTTGTAGTGTCTGTTATGGTCACGGCTGTTGAGGTACCTGTAGTGGTACTTTCTAATGTTGCAGTGTCTGTTGTGGTGCTTTCTTGTGTTGTGGTACCTGTGGTGGTACTTTCTGTTGGTGTAGTGTCTGTTGTGGTCTCAGCTGTTGTGGTACTTGTAGTGGTACTTTCTGGAATTGTTGTGTCTGTTGTGGTCTCTGTTGTTGTGCTTTCTGTTATTATAGTACCTGTAGTGGTGCTTTCCTTTATTGTAGTGTCTGTTGTGGTCTCGGTTGTGGTTATTTCTGTTGTTGTGATACCAGTAGTAGTGCTTTCTGGTGTTCTGGTGTCTTTTGGGGTTTCTTTTGTGATGCTTTCTGTTGTTGTGGTCTCTTTAATTGTACTTTCAGGAGTGGTTGTGCCAGTAGTTGTACTTTCTGTCGCTGAGGTGCTTTCTGGAGTCGTGGTACCCGTTGTTGTGCTTTCTGTTGTTGTGGTCTCTGTTGTGGTCTCGGATGTTGTGCTTTCTGGTGTTGTGGTACCTATAGTGGTGCTTTCTGTTGAAGTGCCTGTTGTGGTCTGGGTTGTGGTGCTTTCTGAAGTTGTGGTCTCGGTTTTTGTGCTTTCTGGTGTTGTGGTAGGTGTTGTAGCACTTTCTTGAGTTGTGGTGTCTTCTGTTGTGGTGATCTCAGTTGTGGTGCCTGTGGTCTTAGTTTCTATTGTTGTGTCTTCATTTGTTGTGCTGGGTTTGTAACTGTCTGTTGTTGTGGTCTCCATTGTGATGATTTCTGTTATTACATAATAGTATAATATTAACCAAATTTTGTTTATAACGTTTAACATCTAAAATCTAGCTCAAATTGCCTAACAATAAATAATAATAATAAAAAAATACAACAACAACAAAAAAAACTACAAGCAAATTTCAAAACTTTCAACATTGACTCTGCAACCTCACACAACAATGGTATCAGTATAAATAATAATAATAATAATAATAATAATAATAATAATAATAATAATAATAATAAAGACTAGTGTAATTTTATTAAAACTATTAATGTGGTCTCTCCTTCTTGATTTAGTCAGTGTTTTGACAGCCACATTTTGTATCAATTGTAGCTAAGCTATGAGACAGTATACATAGCACTACAGTAATCATGATGACTAAAAATAATATGTTTTTGTCACTTGATTATTGTCAGTATTAAAACTCAAGTCATAGTCCATAATCACACATAGGATCTTTACTTGTATCATGGTTTGTAGATTAATGGAGGATAATCCATCCTTCCTCTTTCATGCTCAGTGCCCTCAATAAGAGTTTCACTTTTATCTTCATGCAACAGTGTCTATGAAATCATCTGAAATTTATAATTGTATATCATTGACATTAAATTATTAATTCATTCCATGTTTCTGAGTTATACTTACCAGAAATATACTTTATAATGAAAACAAAATTAACCCCGAAATTTAATCTTTAGGAACACCATATATTATTTAACAGAACTATGATACATAGTCACCTATATTAATAAAATATTACCCTTCTGAAATACGTCTTGAACCAATTTAGAATATTAACAGAGAGACCAATTTCCAGAAATTTAAGCAAAATTAAGTTAAGCAAAATAAAATGATCATGAGACAAATGCTTCACTTAGGTCAAAGAGGATTAAGACTGATGCATTTTTCATATTTAGTTTTTATTTCAAATTATGTACTACTTAAATTTGTTTTACATACTTGAAAATTATAAAGTAGAAATTGGTCTGACACTATTACGGAGAAAACAATTCAGGGTTTTTTTTTTTTTCCCCCATGATTGATGGTTGTAAAATTGAAAGCATTTGAGAAACTTCCTGTTTTCAGAGAGTCGTTAACTATATTAATTAATAACAACGTAATTTAAACAACATACAATATGGACAGGCTCAAGAAAGAAATAGCACTGGGAAACAGTTTGCAAAAGTTTCTTTTCATTAGCTCTCCTGAGCACTTCCAATTTCTGCTGTGGGTATATGATTCTTCTTGATTCTACTATCAAAATTTTATCAGTATAATGTACACAAGACTTAATTTGCTTTATTATTATTATTATTATTATTATTATTATTATTATTATTATTATTATTATTTATTCAATATGCAGCAAAATTGTCACACATGGTTACAGAAGGTAGATTTAACAAATTATGAGATTACGTATTTAAAATAACAAAAATACTTGAAAAAAGCTTTATGGGATGGATACAATTTCCACTGATACATTATTTATTTACTTATGTTTAATAAAATAATTATTTTTCAGAGTGCAGTGTTTTATATTTATTATTTATTTACAATATATTCATTACCTCACGATGACCTAACATGCATTTATTCCTTAATGGCAATTCTTTAAATATGGACCTTATTTGAAATTTATCTGCAGCCACATTATACAGAAAAAGTTTTAAAAAGATTTTAAAACTATCAACCTTTTGTGGTAATTTCTGTTGTTTTCTCAGTTGTTGTGCTTTCTGGAGTTGAGGTACCCGTTGTGGTGCTTTCTGTTGTTGTGGTCTCTGTTGTGGTCTCAGTTGTTGTGCTTTCTGGTGTTGTGGTAGCTGTGGTGGTGCTTTCTATCGTTGTAGTGTCTGTTGTAGTCTCGGGTGTTGTTGTATCTTTAGTGGTGCTTTCTGTTGTTGTGGTACCTGTGGTGGTGCTTTCTGTTGTTGTAGTGTCTTTTGTGGTCTCGGCAGTTGTGGAACTTGTAGTGGTGCTTTGTGTTGTTGTAATGTCTGTTGTCGTGCTTTCTGTTGCAGTGCTTTCAGGTGTTGTGGTACCTGTAGTGGTACTTTCTGGAGTTGTTGTGTCGGTTGTGGTCTCGGTTGTTGTGCTTTCTGTAGTTGTAGTACCTGAAGTGGTGCTTTCTGGTGTTTTAGTGTCTGTTGTGGTCTCGGTTGTGGTGCTTTCTATTGTTGTGATACCAGTAGTAGTGCTTTCTGATGTTGTGGTGTCTGTTGTGGCCTCGGTTGTGCTGCTTTCTGTTGTTGTGGTACCTGTGGTGGTGCTTTCTATTGTTGTAGTTTCTGTTGTAGTCTCGACAGTTGTGGCACCAGTAGTGGTGCTTTCTGGTGTTGTAGTGTCTGTAGTGGCCTCGGTCGTGGTGCTTTCTGTTGTTGTAGTATCTATTGTGGTCTCAACTATTGTGGTACCTGTAGTGGTACTTTCTGGTGTTGTAGTGTCTGTTGTGGTCTCAGTTGTTGTGCTTTCTGTTGTTGAAGTGTCTATTGTGGTCTCAGCTGTTGTGGTACCTGTAGTGGTACTTTCTGGTGTTGTTGTGTCTGTTGTGGTCTCTGTTGTTGTGCTTTCTGGTGTTGTAGTGTCTGTTGTGGTCTCGGTTGTGGTGGTTTCTGTTGTTTTAGTATCTATTGTCGTCTCAACTGTTGTGGTACCTGTAGAGGTACTTTCTGGTGTTGTTGTGTCTGTTTTGGTCTCTGTTGTTGTGCTTTCTGTTGTTGTAGTACTTGTAGTGGTGCTTTCTGTTGTCGTAGTGTCTGTTGTGGTTTCGGCTGTTGTAGAACCTGTAGTGGTGTTTTCTATCGTTGTAGTGTCTATTGTAGTCTCGGGTGTTGTGGTACCTGTAGTGGTACTTTCTGGTGTTGTTGTGTCTGTTGTGGTCTCTGTTGTTGTGCTTTCTGTTGTTGTAGTACCAGTAGTGGTGCTTTCTGGTGTTGTAGTGTCTGTTGTGGTCTTGGTTGTGGTGCTTTCTGTTGTTGTGATACCAGTAGTAGTGCTTTCTGGTGTTGTGGTGTCTGTTGTGGCCTCAGTTGTGCTGCTTTCTGTTGTTGTGGTACCTGTGGTGGTGCTTTCTATTGTTGTAGTTTCTGTTGTAGTCTCGACAGTTGTGGCACCAGTAGTGGTGCTTTCTGGTGTTGTAGTGTCTGTAGTGGCCTCGGTCGTGGTGCTTTCTGTTGTTGTAGTATCTATTGTTGTCTCAACTGTTGTGGTACCTGTAGTGGTACTTTCTGGTGTTGTTGTGTCTGTTGTGGTTTCTGTTGTTGTGCTTTCTGTTGTTGTAGTACCTGTAGTGGTGCTATCTGGTGTTGTAGTGTCTGCTGTTGTCTCGGTTGTGGTGCTTTCTGTTGTTGTGGTACCTGTGGTGGTGCTTTCTGTTGTCATAGTGTCTGTTGTGGTTTCGGCTGTTGTTGAACCTGTAGTGATGCTTTCAATCGTTGTAGTGTGTGTTGTAGTCTCGACTGTTGTGGTACCTGTAGTGGTACTTTCTGGTTTTGTTGTGTCGGTTGTGGTCTCTGTTGTTGTGCTTTCTGTTGTTGTGATACCAGTAGTAGTTCTTTCTGGTGTTGTGGTGTCTTTTGTGGCCTCAGTTGTGCTGCTTTCTGTTGTTGTGGTACCTGTGGTGGTGCTTTCTATGGTTGTAGTTTCTGTTGTAGTCTCGACAGTTGTGGCACCAGTAGTGGTGCTTTCTGGTGTTGTAGTGTCTGTAGTGGCCTCGGTCGTGGTGCTTTCTGTTGTTGTAGTATCTATTGTTGTCTCAAATGTTGTGGTACCTGTAGTGGTACTATCTGGTGTTGTTGTGTCTGTTGTGGTCTCTGTTGTTGTGCTTTCTGTTGTTGTAGTACCTGTAGTGGTGCTTTCTGGTGTTGTAGTGTCTGTTGTGGTCTCAGTTGTGCTGCTTTCTGTTGTTGTGATACCAGTAGTAGTGCTTTCTGGTGTTGTGGTGTCTGTTGTGGTCTCAGTTGTGCTGCTTTCTGTTGTTGTTTTACCTGTGGTGGTGCTTTCTGTTGTTGTAGTTTCTGTTGTAGTCTCGACAGTAGTGGCCCCAGTAGTGGTGCTTTCTGGTGTTGTAGTGTCTGTAGTGGCCTCGGTCGTGGTGCTTTCTGTTGTTGTAGTATCTATTGTTGTGTCAACTGTTGTGGTTCCTGTAGTGGTACTTTCTGGTGTTGTTGTGTCTGTTGTGGTCTCTGTTGTTGTGCTTTCTGTTGTTGTAGTACCTGTAGTGGTGCTTTCTGGTGTTGTAGTGTCTGCTGTGGTCTCGGTTGTGGTGCTTTCTGTTGTTGTGGTACCTGTTGTGGTGCTTTCTGTTGTCGTAGTGTCTGTTGTGGTTTCGGCTGTTGTTGAACCTGTAGAACAATAAATAATAATAATAAATAAAAACAAAAACAACAAAAAAACCTACAAACAAATTTCAAAACTTTCAACATTGACTCTGCAACCTCACACAACAATGAATACTGGTATCAGTACAAATAATAATAATAATAGTAATAATAATAATAATAATAATAATAATAATAATAATAATAATAATAATAATAATAATAAAGACTAGTGTAATTTTATTAAAACTATTAATGTGGTCTCTCCTTCTTGATTTAGTCAGTGTTTTGACAGCCACATTTTGTATCAATTGTAGCTAAGCAGTATACATAGCACTACAGTAATCTTGATGAGTAAAAATAATATGTTTTTTTTTCACTTGATTAATGTGAGATTTAAAACTCAAGTCATAGTCCACAATCACACATAGGTTCTTTCCTTGTATCATAGTTTGTAGATTAATGGAGTATAATCCATCCTTCCTCTTTCATGCTCAGTGCCCTCAATAAGAGTTTCACTTTTATCTTCATGCAACAGTGTCTCTGAAATCCTCTGAAATGTATAATTGTATATCATTGACATTAAATTGTTAATTCATTCCATGTTTCTGAGTTATACTTACAAGAAATATAATTTACAATGAAAGCAAAAGTAACCCAAAAAAATTAATCTTTAGGAACACCATATATTATTTAACAGAACTATGATTCATAGTCACCTATATAAATAAAATATTACCCTTCTGAAATACGTCTTGAACCAATTTAGAATATTAACAGAGAGACCAATTTCCAGAAAATTAAGCAAAATTAAGTTAAGCAAAATAAAATGATCATGAGACAAATGCTTCACTTAGGTCAAAGAGGATTAAGACTGATGCATTTTTCATATTTAGTTTTTATTTCAAATTATGTACTACTTAAATTTGTTTTACATACTTGAAAATGATAAAGTAGAAATTGGTCTGAGACTATTACAGAGAAAACAATTCAGGGTTTTTTTTCCCCCATGATTGATGGTTGTAAAATTGAAAGCATTTGAGAAACTTACTGTTTTCAGAGAGTCGTTAACTATATTAATTAATAACAACGTCATTTAAACAACATGCAATATGGACAGGCTCAAGAAAGAAATAGCACTGGGAAACAGTTTGCAAAAGTTTCTGTTCATTAGCTCTCCTGAACACTTCCAATTTTTGCTGTTGGTATATGATTCTTCTTGATTCCATTATCAAAATTTGATCAGTATAATGTACAGAAGACTTAATTTGTTTTAATATTATTCTTATTATTATTTATTCAATATGCAGCACAATTTACACACATGGTTACAGAAGGTAGATTTAACAAATTATGAGATTACGTATTTAAAATAACAAAAATACTTGCAAAAAGCTTTATGGGATGGATACAATTTCCACTGATACATTATTTATTTACTTATTTTTAATAAAATAATTATTTTTCAGAGTGAACTGTTTTATATATATTATTTATTTACAATATATTTATTACCTCACGATGACCTAACATGCATTTATTGCTTAATGGCAATTCTTTAAATATGGACCTTATTTGAAATTTATCTACAGCCACTTCATACAGAAAAAGTTTTTAAAAGATTTTAAAACTATCAACCTTTTGTGGTAATTTCTGTTGTTGTCTCAGTTGTTGTGCTTTCTGGAGTTGTGGTACCCGTTGTGGTGCTTTCTGTTGTTGTGGTCTCTGTTGTGGTCTCAGTTGTTGTGCTTGCTGGTGTTGTGGTAGCTGTGGTGGTGCTTTCTATCGTTGTAGTGTCTGTAGTAGTCTCGGGTGTTGTTGTACCTGTAGTGGTGCTTTCTGTTGTTGTGGTACCTGTGGTGGTGCTTTCTGTTGTTGTAGTGTCTTTTGTGGTCTCGGCAGTTGTGGAACTTGTAGTGGTGCTTTGTGTTGTTGTAGTGTCTGTTGTGGTCTCGGCTGTTGTGATACCCGTAGTGGTGCTTTCTGTTGTTGTAATGTCTGTTGTCGTGCTTTCTGTTGTAGTGCTTTCAGGTGTTGAGGTACCTGTGGTTGTGCTTTCTAATGTTGTAGTGTCTGTTGTGGTCTCGGCTGTTGTGATACTTTCTGTTATTGTGAGACCTGTGGTTGTTCTTTCAGTTGTTGTAGTGTCTGTTGTGGTCTCGGTTGTTGGGCTTTCTGGAGTTGTGGTACCTGTGGTGGTAATTTCTGTTGTTGTAGTGTCTGTTGTGGTCTCGGATGTGGTGCTTTCTGTTGTTGTGATACCAGTAGTAGTGCTTTCTGGTGTTGTGGTTTCTGTTGTGGCCTCGGTTGTGCTGCTTTCTGTTGTTTTGGTACCTGTGGTGGTGCTTTCTATTGTTGTAGTTTCTGTTGTAGTCTCGACAGTTGTGGCACCAGTAGTGGTGCTTTCTGGTGTTGTAGTGTCTGTAGTGGACTCGGTCGTGGTGCTTTCTGTTGTTGTAGTATCTATTGTCGTCTCAACTGTTGTGGTACCTGTAGTGGAACTTTCTGGTGTTGTAGTGTCTGTTGTGGTCTCGGTTGTTGTGCTTTCTGTTGTTGAAGTATCTATTGTGGTCTCAGCTGTTGTGGTACCTGTAGAGGTACTTTCTGGTGTTGTTGTGTCTGTTGTGGTCTCTGTTGTTGTGCTTTCTGTTGAGGTAGTACCTGTAGTGGTGCTTTCTGTTGTCGTAGTGTCTGTTGTGGTTTCGGCTGTTGTAGAACCTGTAGTGGTGCTTTCTATCGTTGTAGTGTCTGTTGTAGTCTCGGGTGTTGTGGTACCTGTAGTGGTACTTTCTGGTGTTGTTGTGTCTGTTGTGGTCTCTGTTGTTGTGCTTTCTGTTGTTGTAGTACCTGTAGTGGTGCTGTCTGGTGTTGTTGTGTCGGTTGTGGTCTCTGTTGTTGTGCTTTCTGTTGTTGTGATACCAGTAGTAGTGCTTCCTGGTGTTGTGGTGTCTGTTGTGGCCTCAGTTGTGCTGCTTTCTGTTGTTGTGGTACCTGTGGTGGTGCTTTCTATTGTTGTAGTTTCTGTTGTAGTCTCGACAGTTGTGGCACCAGTAGTGGTGCTTTCTGGTGTTGTAGTGTCTGTAGTGGCCTCGGTCGTGTTGCTTTCTGTTGTTGTAGTATCTATTGTTGTCTCAACTGTTGTGGTACCTGTAGTGGTACTATCTGGTGTTGTTGTGTCTGTTGTGGTCTCTGTTGTTGTGCTTTCTGTTGTTGTTGTAGTACCTGTAGTGGTGCTATCTGGTGTTGTAGTACCTGTAGTGGTGCTTTCTGGTGTTGTAGTGTCTGTTGTGGTCTCGGTTGTGGTGCTTTCTGTTGTTGTGATACCAGTAGTAGTGCTTCCTGGTGTTGTGGTGTCTGTTGTGGTCTCAGTTGTGCTGCTTTCTGTTGTTGTTTTACCTGTGGTGGTGCTTTCTGTTGTAGTAGTTTCTGTTGTAGTCTCGACAGTAGTGGCCCCAGTAGTGGTGCTTCCTGGTGTTCTAGTGTCTGTAGTGGCCTCGGTCGTGGTGCTTTCTGTTGTTGTAGTATCTATTGTTGTGTCAACTGTTGTGGTTCCTGTAGTGGTACTTTCTGGTGTTGTTGTGTCTGTTGTGGTCTCTGTTGTTGTGCTTTCTGTTGTTGTAGTACCTGTAGTGGTGCTTTCTGGTGTTGTAGTGTCTGCTGTGGTCTCGGTTGTGGTGCTTTCTGTTGTTGTGGTACCTGTTGTGGTGCTTTCTGTTGTCGTAGTGTCTGTTGTGGTTTCGGCTGTTGTTGAACGTGTATAACAATAAATAATAATAATAAATAAAAACAACAACAACAAAAAAACCTACAAACAAATTTCAAAACTTTCATCATTGACTCTGCAACCTCACACAACAATGAATACTGGTATCAGTACAAATAATAATAATAGTAATAATAATAATAATAATAATAATAATAATAATAAAGACTAGTGTAATTTTATTAAAACTATTAATGTGGTCTCTCCTTCTTGATTTAGTCAGTGTTTTGACAGCCACATTTTGTATCAATTATAGCTAAGCAGTATACATAGCACTACAGTAATCTTGATGAGTAAAAATAATATGTTTTTGTCACTTGATTAATGTGAGATTTAAAACTCAAGTCATAGTCCACAATCACACATAGGTTCTTTCCTTGTATCATAGTTTGTAGATTAATGGAGTATAATCTATCCTTCCTCTTTCATGCTCAGTGCCCTCAATAAGAGTTTCACTTTTATCTTCATGCAACAGTGTCTCTGAGATCCTCTGAAATGTATAATTGTATATCATTGACATTAAATTGTTAATTCATTCCATGTTTCTGAGTTATACTTACAAGAAATATAATTTACAATGAAAGCAAAAGTAACCCAAAAAAATTTATCTTTAGGAACACCATATATTATTTAACAGAAATATGATCCATAGTCACCTATATAAATAAAATATTACCCTTCTGAAATACGTCTTGAACCAATTTAGAATATTAACAGAGAGACCAATTTCCAGAAAATTAAGCAAAATTAAGTTAAGCAAAATAAAATGATCATGAGACAAATGCTTAACTTAGGTCAAAGAGGATTAAGACTGATGCATTTTTCATATTTAGTTTTTATTTCAAATTATGTACTACTTAAATTTGTTTTACATACTTGAAAATGATAAAGTACAAATTGGTCTGAGACTATTACAGAGAAAACAATTCAGGGTTTTTTTTCCCCCATGATGGATGGTTGTAAAATTGAAAGGATTTGAGAAACTTACTGTTTTCAGAGAGTCGTTAACTATATTAATTAATAACAACGTCATTTAAACAACATGCAATATGGACAGGCTCAAGAAAGAAATAGCACTGGGAAACAGTTTGCAAAAGTTTCTGTTCATTAGCTCTCCTGAACACTTCCAATTTTTGCTGTTGGTATATGATTCTTCTTGATTCCATTATCAAAATTTGATCAGTATAATGTACAGAAGACTTAATTTGTTTTAATATTATTCTTATTATTATTTATTCAATATGCAGCACAATTTACACACATGGTTACAGAAGGTAGATTTAACAAATTATGAGATTACGTATTTAAAATAACAAAAATACTTGCAAAAAGCTTTATGGGATGGATACAATTTCCACTGATACATTATTTATTTACTTATTTTTAATAAAATAATTATTTTTCAGAGTGCACTGTTTTATATATATTATTTATTTACAATATATTTATTACCTCACGATGACCTAACATGCATTTATTGCTTAATGGCAATTCTTTAAATATGGACCTTATTTGAAATTTATCTACAGCCACTTCATACAGAAAAAGTTTTTAAAAGATTTTAAAACTATCAACCTTTTGTGGTAATTTCTGTTGTTGTCTCAGTTGTTGTGCTTTCTGGAGTTGTGGTACCCGTTGTGGTGCTTTCTGTTGTTGTGGTCTCTGTTGTGGTCTCAGTTGTTGTGCTTGCTGGTGTTGTGGTAGCTGTGGTGGTGCTTTCTATCGTTGTAGTGTCTGTAGTAGTCTCGGGTGTTGTTGTACCTGTAGTGGTGCTTTCTGTTGTTGTGGTACCTGTGGTGGTGCTTTCTGTTGTTGTAGTGTCTTTTGTGGTCTCGGCAGTTGTGGAACTTGTAGTGGTGCTTTGTGTTGTTGTAGTGTCTGTTGTGGTCTCGGCTGTTGTGATACCCGTAGTGGTGCTTTCTGTTGTTGTAATGTCTGTTGTCGTGCTTTCTGTTGTAGTGCTTTCAGGTGTTGAGGTACCTGTGGTTGTGCTTTCTAATGTTGTAGTGTCTGTTGTGGTCTCGGCTGTTGTGATACTTTCTGTTATTGTGAGACCTGTGGTTGTGCTTTCAGTTGTTGTAGTGTCTGTTGTGGTCTCGGTTGTTGGGCTTTCTGGAGTTGTGGTACCTGTGGTGGTAATTTCTGTTGTTGTAGTGTCTGTTGTGGTCTCGGATGTGGTGCTTTCTGTTGTTGTGATACCAGTAGTAGTGCTTTCTGGTGTTGTGGTTTCTGTTGTGGCCTCGGTTGTGCTGCTTTCTGTTGTTTTGGTACCTGTGGTGGTGCTTTCTATTGTTGTAGTTTCTGTTGTAGTCTCGACAGTTGTGGCACCAGTAGTGGTGCTTTCTGGTGTTGTAGTGTCTGTAGTGGACTCGGTCGTGGTGCTTTCTGTTGTTGTAGTATCTATTGTCGTCTCAACTGTTGTGGTACCTGTAGTGGAACTTTCTGGTGTTGTAGTGTCTGTTGTGGTCTCGGTTGTTGTGCTTTCTGTTGTTGAAGTATCTATTGTGGTCTCAGCTGTTGTGGTACCTGTAGAGGTACTTTCTGGTGTTGTTGTGTCTGTTGTGGTCTCTGTTGTTGTGCTTTCTGTTGTTGTAGTACCTGTAGTGGTGCTTTCTGTTGTCGTAGTGTCTGTTGTGGTTTCGGCTGTTGTAGAACCTGTAGTGGTGCTTTCTATCGTTGTAGTGTCTGTTGTAGTCTCGGGTGTTGTGGTACCTGTAGTGGTACTTTCTGGTGTTGTTGTGTCTGTTGTGGTCTCTGTTGTTGTGCTTTCTGTTGTTGTAGTACCTGTAGTGGTGCTGTCTGGTGTTGTTGTGTCAGTTGTGGTCTCTGTTGTTGTGCTTTCTGTTGTTGTGATACCAGTAGTAGTGCTTCCTGGTGTTGCGGTGTCTGTTGTGGCCTCAGTTGTGCTGCTTTCTGTTGTTGTGGTACCTGTGGTGGTGCTTTCTATTGTTGTAGTTTCTGTTGTAGTCTCGACAGTTGTGGCACCAGTAGTGGTGCTTTCTGGTGTTGTAGTGTCTGTAGTGGCCTCGGTCGTGGTGCTTTCTGTTGTTGTAGTATCTATTGTTGTCTCAACTGTTGTGGTACCTGTAGTGGTACTATCTGGTGTTGTTGTGTCTGTTGTGGTCTCTGTTGTTGTGCTTTCTGTTGTTGTTGTAGTACCTGTAGTGGTGCTATCTGGTGTTGTAGTGTCTGCTGTGGTCTCGGTTGTGGTGCTTTCTGTTGTTGTGGTACCTGTGGTGGTGCTTTCTGTTGTCGTAGTGTCTGTTGTGGTTTCGGCTGTTGTTGAACCTGTAGTGGTGCTTTCAATCGTTGTAGTGTCTGTTGTAGTCTCGGGTGTTGTGGTACCTGTAGTGGTACTTTCTGGTGTTGTTGTGTCTGTTGTGGTCTCTGTTGTTGTGCTTTCTGTTGTTGTAATACCTGTAGTGGTGCTTTCTGGTGTTGTAGTGTCTGTAGTGGTCTCGGTTGTGGTGCTTTCTGTTGTTGTGATACCAGTAGTAGTGCTTTCTGGTGTTGTGGTGTCTGTTGAGGTCTCAGTTGTGCTGCTTTCTGGTGTTGTTGTGTCTGTTGTGGTCTCTGTTGTTGTGCTTTCTGTTGTTGTAGTACCTGTAGTGGTGCTTTCTGGTGTTGTAGTGTCTGCTGTGGTCTCGGTTGTGGTGCTTTCTGTTGTTGTGGTACCTGTGGTGGTGCTTTCTATTGTTGTAGTTTCTGTTGTAGTCTCGACAGTTGTGGCACCAGTAGTGGTGCTTTCTGGTGTTGTAGTGTCTGTAGTGGCCTCGGTCGTGGTGCTTTCTGTTTTTGTAGTATCTATTGTTGTCTCAACTGTTGTGATACCTGTAGTGGTACTTTCTGGTGTTGTTGTGTCTGTTGTGGTCTCTGTTGTTGTGCTTTCTGTTGTTGTTGTAGTACCTGTAGTGGTGCTATCTGGTGTTGTAGTGTCTGCTGTGGTCTCGGTTGTGGTGCTTTCTGTTGTTGTGGTACCTGTGGTGGTGCTTTCTGTTGTCGTAGTGTCTGTTGTGGTTTCGGCTGTTGTTGAACCTGTAGTGGTACTTTCTGGTGTTGTTGTGTCTGTTGTGGTCTCTGTTGTTGTGCTTTCTGTTGTTGTTGTAGTACCTGTAGTGGTGCTATCTGGTGTTGTAGTGTCTGCTGTGGTCTCGGTTGTGGTGCTTTCTGTTGTTGTGGTACCTGTGGTGGTGCTTTCTGTTGTCGTAGTGTCTGTTGTGGTTTCGGCTGTTGTTGAACCTGTAGTGGTGCTTTCAATCGTTGTAGTGTCTGTTGTAGTCTCGGGTGTTGTGGTACCTGTAGTGGTACTTTCTGGTGTTGTTGTGTCTGTTGTGGTCTCTGTTGTTGTGCTTTCTGTTGTTGTAGTACCTGTAGTGGTGCTTTCTGGTGTTGTAGTGTCTGTTGTGGTCTCGGTTGTGGTGCTTTCTGTTGTTGTGATACCAGTAGTAGTGCTTTCTGGTGTTGTGGTGTCTGTTGTGGTCTCAGTTGTGCTGCTTTCTGTTGTTGTTTTACCTATGGTGGTGCTTTCTGTTGTTGTAGTTTCTGTTGTAGTCTCGACAGTTGTGGCCCCAGTAGTGGTGCTTTCTGGTGTTGTAGTGTCTGTAGTGGCCTCGGTCGTGGTGCTTTCTGTTGTTGTAGTATCTATTGTTGCGTCAACTGTTGTGGTACCTGTAGTGGTACTTTCTGGTGTTTTTGTGTCTGTTGTGATCTCTGTTGTTGTGCTTTCTGTTGTTGTAGTACCTGTAGTGGTGCTTTCTGGTGTTGTAGTGTCTGCTGTGGTCTCGGTTGTGGTGCTTTCCGTTGTTGTGGTACCTGTTGTGGTGCTTTCTGTTGTCGTAGTGTCTGTTGTGGTTTCGGCTGTTGTTGAACCTGTAGAACAATAAATAATAATAATAAATAAAAACAACAACTACAAAAAAACCTTCAAACAAATTTCAAAACTTTCAACATTGACTCTGCAACCTCGCACAACAATGAATACTGGTATCAGTACAAATAATAATAATAGTAATAATAATAATAATAATAATAATAATAATAATAAAGACTAGTGTAATTTTATTAAAACTATTAATGTGGTCTCTCCTTCTTGATTTAGTCAGTGTTTTGACAGCCACATTTTGTATCAATTGTAGCTAAGCTATGAGACTGTACACATAGCACTACAGTAATCTTGATGAGTAAAAATAATATGTTTTTGTCACTTGATTAATGTGAGATTTAAAACTCAAGTCATAGTCCATAATCACACATAGGTTCTTTCCTTGTATCATAGTTTGTAGATTAATGGAGTATAATCCATCCTTCCTCTTTCATGCTCAGTGCCCTCAATAAGAGTTTCACTTTTATCTTCATGCAACAGTGTCTCTGAAATCCTCTGAAATGTATAATTGTATATCATTGACATTAAATTGTTAATTCATTCCATGTTTCTGAGTTATACTTACAAGAAATATAATTTACAATGAAAGCAAAAGTAACCCAAAAAATTTAATCTTTAGGAACACCATATATTTTTTTCACAGAACTATGATTCATAGTCACCTATATAAATAAAATATTACCCTTCTGAAATACGTCTTGAACCAATTTAGAATATTAACAGAGAGACCAATTTCCAGAAAATTAAGCAAAATTAAGTTAAGCAAAATAAAATGATCATGAGACAAATGCTTCACTTAGGTCAAAGAGGATTAAGACTGATGCATTTTTCATATTTAGTTTTTATTTCAAATTATGTACTACTTAAATTTGTTTTACATACTTGAAAATGATAAAGTAGAAATTGGTCTGAGACTATTACAGAGAAAACAATTCAGGGTTTTTTTCCCCCCATGATTGATGGTTGTAAAATTGAAAGCATTTGAGAAACTTACTGTTTTCAGAGAGTCGTTAACTATATTAATTAATAACAACGTCATTTAAACAACATGCGATATGGACAGGCTCAAGAAAGAAGTAGCACTGGGAAACAGTTTGCAAAAGTTTCTGTTCATTAGCTCTCCTGAACACTTCCAATTTTTGCTGTGGGTATATGGTTCTTCTTGATTCCATTTTCAAAATGTGATCAGTATAATGTACAGAAGACTTAATTTGTTTTAATATTATTCTTATTATTATTTATTCAATATGCAGCAAAATTTTCACACATGGTTACAGAAGGTAGATTTAACAAATTATGAGATTACGTATTTAAAATAACAAAAATACTTGCAAAAAGCTTTATGGGATGGATACAATTTCCACTGATACATTATTTATTTACTTATTTTTAATAAAAAATTATTTTTCAGAGTGCACTGTTTTATATATATATTATTTATTTACAATATATTTATTACCTCACGATGACCTAACATGCATTTATTGCTTAAAGGCAATTCTTTAAATATGTACCTTATTTGAAATTTATCTACAGCCATTTCATACAGAAAAAGTTTTTAAAAGATTTTAAAACTATCAACCTTTTGTGGTAATTTCTGTTGTTGTCTCAGTTGTTGTGCTTTCTGGAGTTGTGGTACCCGTTGTGGTGCTTTCTGTTGTTGTAGTATCTATTGTCGTCTCAACTGTTGTGGTACCTGTAGTGGAACTTTCTGGTGTTGTAGTGTCTGTTGTGGTCTCGGTTGTTGTGCTTTCTGTTGTTGAAGTGTCTATTGTGGTCTCAGCTGTTGTGGTAACTGTAGAGGTACTTTCTGGTGTTGTTGTGTCTGTTGTGGTCTCTGTTGTTGTGCTTTCTGTTGTTGTAGTGCCTGTAGTGGTGCTTTCTGTTGTCGTAGTGTCTGTTGTGGTTTCGGCTGTTGTAGAACCTGTAGTGGTGCTTTCTATCGTTGTAGTGTCTGTTGTAGTCTCGGGTGTTGTGGTACCTGTAGTGGTACTTTCTGGTGTTGTTGTGTCTGTTGTGGTCTCTGTTGTTGTGCTTTCTGTTGTTGTAGTACCTGTAGTGGTGCTTTCTGGTGTTGTAGTGTCTGTTGTGGTCTTGGTTGTGGTGCTTTCTGTTGTTGTGATACCATTAGTAGTGCTTTCTGGTGTTGTGGTACCTGTGGTTGTGCTTTCTGTTGTCGTAGTGTCTGTTGTGGTTTCGGCTGTTGTTGAACCTGTAGTGATGCTTTCAATCGTTGTAGTGTCTGTTGTAGTCTCGACTGTTGTGGTACCTGTAGTGGTACTTTCTGGTGTTGTTGTGTCAGTTGTGGTCTCTGTTGTTGTGCTTTCTGTTGTTGTGATACCAGTAGTAGTGCTTTCTGGTGTTGTGGTGTCTGTTGTGGCCTCAGTTGTGCTGCTTTCTGTTGTTGTGGTACCTGTGGTGGTGCTTTCTATTGTTGTAGTTTCTGTTGTAGTCTCGACAGTTGTGGCACCAGTAGTGGTGCTTTCTGGTATTGTAGTGTCTGTAGTGGCCTCGGTCGTGGTGCTTTCTGTTGTTGTAGTATCTATTGTTGTCTCAACTGTTGTGGTACCTGTAGTGGTACTTTCTGGTGTTGTTTTGTCTGTTGTGGTCTCTGTTGTTGTGCTTTCTGTTGTTGTAGTACCTGTAGTGGTGATATCTGGTGTTGTAGTGTCTGCTGTGGTCTCGGTTGTGGTGCTTTCTGTTGTTGTGGTACCTGTGGTGGTGCTTTCTGGTGTTGTAGTGTCTGTTGTGGTTTCGGCTGTTGTTGAACCTGTAGTGGTGCTTTCAATCGTTGTAATGTCTGTTGTAGTCTCGGGTGTTGTGGTACCTGTAGTGGTACTTTCTGGTGTTGTTGTGTCTGTTGTGGTCTCTGTTGTTGTGCTTTCTGTTGTTGTAGTACCTGTAGTGGTGCTTTCTGGTGTTGAAGTGTCTGTTGTGGTCTCGGTTGTGGTGCTTTCTGTTGTTGTGATACCAGTAGTAGTGCTTTCTGGTGTTGTTGTGTCTGTTGTGGTCTCAGTTGTGCTGCTTTCTGTTGTTGTTTTACCTGTGGTGGTGCTTTCTATTGTTGTAGTTTCTGTTGTACTCTCGACAGTTGTGGCCCCAGTAGTGGTGCTTTCTGGTGTTGTAGTGTCTGTAGTGGCATCGGTCGTGGTGCTTTCTGTTGTTGTAGTATCTATTGTTGTGTCAACTGTTGTGGTACCTGTAGTGGTACTTTCTGGTGTTGTTGTGTCTGTTGTGGTGTCTGTTGTGGTCTCTGTTGTTGTAGTACCTGTAGTGGTGCTATCTGGTGTTGTAGTGTCTGCTGTGGTCTCGGTTGTGGTGCTTTCTGTTGTTGTGGTACCTGTGGTTGGGCTTTCTGTTGTCGTAGTGTCTGTTGTGGTTTCGGCTGTTGTTGAACCTGTAGTGATGCTTTCAATCGTTGTAGTGTCTGTTGTAGTCTCGACTGTTGTGGTACCTGTAGTGGTACTTTCTGGTGTTGTTGTGTCAGTTGTGGTCTCTGTGGTTGTGCTTTCTGTTGTTGTGATACCAGTAGTAGTGCTTTCTGGTGTTGTGGTGTCTGTTGTGGCCTCAGTTGTGCTGCTTTCTGTTGTTGTGGTACCTGTGGTGGTGCTTTCTGGTGTTGTAGTGTCTGTTGTGGTCTCGGTTGTGGTGCTTTCTGTTGTTGTGATACCAGTAGTAGTGCTTTCTGGTGTTGTGGTGTCTGTTGTGGTCTCAGTTGTGCTGCTTTCTGTTGTTGTTTTACCTGTGGTGGTGCTTTCTGTTGTTGTAGTTTCTGTTGTAGTCTCGACAGTAGTGGCCCCAGTAGTGGTGCTTCCTGGTGTTGTAGTGTCTGTAGTGGCCTCGGTCGTGGTGCTTTCTGTTGTTGTAGTATCTATTGTTGTGTCAACTGTTGTGGTTCCTGTAGTGGTACTTTCTGGTGTTGTTGTGTCTGTTGTGGTCTCTGTTGTTGTGCTTTCTGTTGTTGTAGTACCTGTAGTGGTGCTTTCTGGTGTTGTGGTGTCTGCTGTGGTCTCGGTTGTGGTGCTTTCTGTTGTTGTGGTACCTGTTGTGGTGCTTTCTGTTGTCGTAGTGTCTGTTGTGGTTTCGGCTGTTGTTGAACCTGTAGAACAATAAATAATAATAATAAATAAAAACAACAACAACAAAAAAACCTACAAACAAATGTCAAAACTTTCAACATTGACTCTGCAACCTCACACAACAATGAATACTGGTATCAGTACAAATAATTATAATAGTAATAATAATAATAATAATAATAATAATAATAATAATAATAATAATAAAGACTAGTGTAATTTTATTAAAACTATTAATGTGGTCTCTCCTTCTTGATTTAGTCAGTGTTTTGACAGCCACATTTTGTATCAATTGTAGCTATGCAGTATACATAGCACTACAGTAATCTTGATGAGTAAAAATAATATGTTTTTGTCACTTGATTAATGTGAGATTTAAAACTCAAGTCATAGTCCACAATCACACATAGGTTCTTTCCTTGTATCATAGTTTGTAGATTAATGGAGTATAATCCATCCTTCCTCTTTCATGCTCAGTACCCTCAATAAGAGTTTCACTTTTATCTTCATGCAACAGTGTCTCTGAAATCCTCTGAAATGTATAATTGTATATCATTGACATTAAATTGTTAATTCATTCCATGTTTCTGAGTTATACTTACAAGAAATATAATTTACAATGAAAGCAAAAGTAACCCAAAAAAATTTATCTTTAGGAACACCATATATTATTTAACAGAACTATGATTCATAGTCACCTATATAAATAAAATATTACCCTTCTGAAATACGTCTTGAACCAATTTAGAATATTAACAGAGAGACCAATTTCCAGAAAATTAAGCAAAATTAAGTTAAGCAAAATAAAATGATCATGAGACAAATGCTTCACTTAGGTCAAAGAGGATTAAGACTGATGCATTTTTCATATTTAGTTTTTATTTCAAATTATGTACTACTTAAATTTGTTTTACATACTTGAAAATGATAAAGTAGAAATTGGTCTGAGACTATTACAGAGAAAACAATTCAGGGTTTTTTTCCCCCATGATTGATGGTTGTAAAATTGAAAGCATTTGAGAAACGTACTGTTTTCAGAGAGTCGTTAACTATATTAATTAATAACAACGTCATTTAAACAACATGCAATATGGACAGGCTCAAGAAAGAAATAGCACTGGGAAACAGTTTGCAAAAGTTTCTGTTCATTAGCTCTCCTGAACACTTCCAATTTTTGCTGTTGGTATATGATTCTTCTTGATTCCATTATCAAAATTTGATCAGTATAATGTACAGAAGACTTAATTTGTTTTAATATTATTCTTATTATTATTTATTCAATATGCAGCACAATTTACACACATGGTTACAGAAGGTAGATTTAACAAATTATGAGATTACGTATTTAAAATAACAAAAATACTTGCAAAAAGCTTTATGGGCTGGATACAATTTCCACTGATACATTATTTATTTACTTATTTTTAATAAAATAATTATTTTTCAGAGTGCACTGTTTTATATATATTATTTATTTACAATATATTTATTACCTCACGATGACCTAACATGCATTTATTGCTTAATGGCAATTCTTTAAATATGGACCTTATTTGAAATTTATCTACAGCCACTTCATACAGAAAAAGTTTTTAAAAGATTTTAAAACTATCAACCTTTTGTGGTAATTTCTGTTGTTGTCTCAGTTGTTGTGCTTTCTGGAGTTGTGGTACCCGTTGTGGTGCTTTCTGTTGTTGTGGTCTCTGTTGTGGTCTCAGTTGTTGTGCTTGCTGGTGTTGTGGTAGCTGTGGTGGTGCTTTCTATCGTTGTAGTGTCTGTAGTAGTCTCGGGTGTTGTTGTACCTGTAGTGGTGCTTTCTGTTGTTGTGGTACCTGTGGTGGTGCTTTCTGTTGTTGTAGTGTCTTTTGTGGTCTCGGCAGTTGTGGAACTTGTAGTGGTGCTTTGTGTTGTTGTAGTGTCTGTTGTGGTCTCGGCTGTTGTGATACCCGTAGTGGTGCTTTCTGTTGTTGTAATGTCTGTTGTCGTGCTTTCTGTTGTAGTGCTTTCGGGTGTTGAGATATCTGTGGTTGTGCTTTCTAATGTTGTAGTGTCTGTTGTGGTCTCGGCTGTTGTGATACTTTCTGTTATTGTGAGACCTGTGGTTGTGCTTTCAGTTGTTGTAGTGTCTGTTGTGGTCTCGGTTGTTGGGCTTTCTGGAGTTGTGGTACCTGTGGTGGTAATTTCTGTTGTTGTAGTGTCTGTTGTGGTCTCGGATGTGGTGCTTTCTGTTGTTGTGATACCAGTAGTAGTGCTTTCTGGTGTTGTGGTTTCTGTTGTGGCCTCGGTTGTGCTGCTTTCTGTTGTTTTGGTATCTGTGGTGGTGCTTTCTATTGTTGTAGTTTCTGTTGTAGTCTCGACAGTTGTGGCACCAGTAGTGGTGCTTTCTGGTGTTGTAGTGTCTGTAGTGGACTCGGTCGTGGTGCTTTCTGTTGTTGTAGTATCTATTGTCGTCTCAACTGTTGTGGTACCTGTAGTGGAACTTTCTGGTGTTGTAGTGTCTGTTGTGGTCTCGGTTGTTGTGCTTTCTGTTGTTGAAGTATCTATTGTGGTCTCAGCTGTTGTGGTACCTGTAGAGGTACTTTCTGGTGTTGTTGTGTCTGTTGTGGTCTCTGTTGTTGTGCTTTCTGTTGTTGTAGTACCTGTAGTGGTGCTTTCTGTTGTCGTAGTGTCAGTTGTGGTTTCGGCTGTTGTAGAACCTGTAGTGGTGCTTTCTATCGTTGTAGTGTCTGTTGTAGTCTCGGGTGTTGTGGTACCTGTAGTGGTACTTTCTGGTGTTGTTGTGTCTGTTGTGGTCTCTGTTGTTGTGCTTTCTGTTGTTGTAGTACCTGTAGTGGTGCTGTCTGGTGTTGTTGTGTCGGTTGTGGTCTCTGTTGTTGTGCTTTCTGTTGTTGTGATACCAGTAGTAGTGCTTCCTGGTGTTGTGGTGTCTGTTGTGGCCTCGGTCGTGGTGCTTTCTGTTGTTGTAGTATCTATTGTTGTCTCAACTGTTGTGGTACCTGTAGTGGTACTTTCTGGTGTTGTTGTGTCTGTTGTGGTCTCTGTTGTTGTGCTTTCTGTTGTTGTTGTAGTACCTGTAGTGGTGCTATCTGGTGTTGTAGTGTCTGCTGTGGTCTCGGTTGTGGTGCTTTCTGTTGTTGTGGTACCTGTGGTGGTGCTTTCTGTTGTCGTAATGTCTGTTGTGGTTTCGGCTGTTGTTGAACCTGTAGTGGTGCTTTCAATAGTTGTAGTGTCTGTTGTAGTCTCGGGTGTTGTGGTACCTGTAGTGGTACTTTCTGGTGTTGTTGTGTCTGTTGTGGTCTCTGTTGTTGTGCTTTCTGTTGTTGTGATACCAGTAGTAGTGCTTTCTGGTGTTGTGATGTCTGTTGTGGTCTCAGTTGTGCTGCTTTCTGTTGTTGTTTTGTCTGTGGTGGTGCTTTCTGTTGTTGTAGTTTCTGTTGTAGTCTCGACAGTTGTGGCCCCAGTAGTGGTGCTTTCTGGTGTTGTAGTGTCTGTTGTGGTCTCGGTTGTGGTGCTTTCTGTTGTTGTGATACCAGTAGTAGTGCTTTCTGGTGTTGTGGTGTCTGTTGTGGTCTCAGTTGTGCTGCTTTCTGTTGTTGTTTTACCTGTGGTGGTGCTTTCTGTTGTTGTAGTTTCTGTTGTAGTCTCGACAGTAGTGGCCCCAGTAGTGGTGCTTCCTGGTGTTGTAGTGTCTGTTGTGGTCTCGGTTGTGGTGCTTTCTGTTGTTGTGATACCAGTAGTAGTGCTTTCTGGTGTTGTGGTGTCTGTTGTGGTCTCAGTTGTGCTGCTTTCTGTTGTTGTTTTACCTGTGGTGGTGCTTTCTGTTGTTGTAGTTTCTGTTGTAGTCTCGACAGTAGTGGCCCCAGTAGTGGTGCTTCCTGGTGTTGTAGTGTCTGTAGTGGCCTCGGTCGTGGTGCTTTCTGTTGTTGTAGTATCTATTGTTGTGTCAACTGTTGTGGTTCCTGTAGTGGTACTTTCTGGTGTTGTTGTGTCTGTTGTGGTCTCTGTTGTTGTGCTTTCTGTTGTTGTAGTACCTGTAGTGGTGCTTTCTGGTGTTGTGGTGTCTGCTGTGGTCTCGGTTGTGGTGCTTTCTGTTGTTGTGGTACCTGTTGTGGTGCTTTCTGTTGTCGTAGTGTCTGTTGTGGTTTCGGCTGTTGTTGAACCTGTAGAACAATAAATAATAATAATAAATAAAAACAACAACAACAAAAAAACCTACAAACAAATGTCAAAACTTTCAACATTGACTCTGCAACCTCACACAACAATGAATACTGGTATCAGTACAAATAATTATAATAGTAATAATAATAATAATAATAATAATAATAATAATAATAATAATAATAATAATAATAATAATAATAAAGACTAGTGTAATTTTATTAAAACTATTAATGTGGTCTCTCCTTCTTGATTTAGTCAGTGTTTTGACAGCCACATTTTGTATCAATTGTAGCTATGCAGTATACATAGCACTACAGTAATCTTGATGAGTAAAAATAATATGTTTTTGTCACTTGATTAATGTGAGATTTAAAACTCAAGTCATAGTCCACAATCACACATAGGTTCTTTCCTTGTATCATAGTTTGTAGATTAATGGAGTATAATCCATCCTTCCTCTTTCATGCTCAGTACCCTCAATAAGAGTTTCACTTTTATCTTCATGCAACAGTGTCTCTGAAATCCTCTGAAATGTATAATTGTATATCATTGACATTAAATTGTTAATTCATTCCATGTTTCTGAGTTATACTTACAAGAAATATAATTTACAATGAAAGCAAAAGTAACCCAAAAAAATTTATCTTTAGGAACACCATATATTATTTAACAGAACTATGATTCATAGTCACCTATATAAATAAAATATTACCCTTCTGAAATACGTCTTGAACCAATTTAGAATATTAACAGAGAGACCAATTTCCAGAAAATTAAGCAAAATTAAGTTAAGCAAAATAAAATGATCATGAGACAAATGCTTCACTTAGGTCAAAGAGGATTAAGACTGATGCATTTTTCATATTTAGTTTTTATTTCAAATTATGTACTACTTAAATTTGTTTTACATACTTGAAAATGATAAAGTAGAAATTGGTCTGAGACTATTACAGAGAAAACAATTCAGGGTTTTTTTCCCCCATGATTGATGGTTGTAAAATTGAAAGCATTTGAGAAACGTACTGTTTTCAGAGAGTCGTTAACTATATTAATTAATAACAACGTCATTTAAACAACATGCAATATGGACAGGCTCAAGAAAGAAATAGCACTGGGAAACAGTTTGCAAAAGTTTCTGTTCATTAGCTCTCCTGAACACTTCCAATTTTTGCTGTTGGTATATGATTCTTCTTGATTCCATTATCAAAATTTGATCAGTATAATGTACAGAAGACTTAATTTGTTTTAATATTATTCTTATTATTATTTATTCAATATGCAGCACAATTTACACACATGGTTACAGAAGGTAGATTTAACAAATTATGAGATTACGTATTTAAAATAACAAAAATACTTGCAAAAAGCTTTATGGGATGGATACAATTTCCACTGATACATTATTTATTTACTTATTTTTAATAAAATAATTATTTTTCAGAGTGCACTGTTTTATATATATTATTTATTTACAATATATTTATTACCTCACGATGACCTAACATGCATTTATTGCTTAATGGCAATTCTTTAAATATGGACCTTATTTGAAATTTATCTACAGCCACTTCATACAGAAAAAGTTTTTAAAAGATTTTAAAACTATCAACCTTTTGTGGTAATTTCTGTTGTTGTCTCAGTTGTTGTGCTTTCTGGAGTTGTGGTACCCGTTGTGGTGCTTTCTGTTGTTGTGGTCTCTGTTGTGGTCTCAGTTGTTGTGCTTGCTGGTGTTGTGGTAGCTGTGGTGGTGCTTTCTATCGTTGTAGTGTCTGTAGTAGTCTCGGGTGTTGTTGTACCTGTAGTGGTGCTTTCTGTTGTTGTGGTACCTGTGGTGGTGCTTTCTGTTGTTGTAGTGTCTTTTGTGGTCTCGGCAGTTGTGGAACTTGTAGTGGTGCTTTGTGTTGTTGTAGTGTCTGTTGTGGTCTCGGCTGTTGTGATACCCATAGTGGTGCTTTCTGTTGTTGTAATGTCTGTTGTCGTGCTTTCTGTTGTAGTGCTTTCAGGTGTTGAGGTACCTGTGGTTGTGCTTTCTAATGTTGTAGTGTCTGTTGTGGTCTCGGCTGTTGTGATACTTTCTGTTATTGTGAGACCTGTGGTTGTGCTTTCAGTTGTTGTAGTGTCTGTTGTGGTCTCGGTTGTTGGGCTTTCTGGAGTTGTGGTACCTGTGGTGGTAATTTCTGTTGTTGTAGTGTCTGTTGTGGTCTCGGATGTGGTGCTTTCTGTTGTTGTGATACCAGTAGTAGTGCTTTCTGGTGTTGTGGTTTCTGTTGTGGCCTCGGTTGTGCTGCTTTCTGTTGTTTTGGTATCTGTGGTGGTGCTTTCTATTGTTGTAGTTTCTGTTGTAGTCTCGACAGTTGTGGCACCAGTAGTGGTGCTTTCTGGTGTTGTAGTGTCTGTAGTGGACTCGGTCGTGGTGCTTTCTGTTGTTGTAGTATCTATTGTCGTCTCAACTGTTGTGGTACCTGTAGTGGAACTTTCTGGTGTTGTAGTGTCTGTTGTGGTCTCGGTTGTTGTGCTTTCTGTTGTTGAAGTATCTATTGTGGTCTCAGCTGTTGTGGTACCTGTAGAGGTACTTTCTGGTGTTGTTGTGTCTGTTGTGGTCTCTGTTGTTGTGCTTTCTGTTGTTGTAGTACCTGTAGTGGTGCTTTCTGTTGTCGTAGTGTCAGTTGTGGTTTCGGCTGTTGTAGAACCTGTAGTGGTGCTTTCTATCGTTGTAGTGTCTGTTGTAGTCTCGGGTGTTGTGGTACCTGTAGTGGTACTTTCTGGTGTTGTTGTGTCTGTTGTGGTCTCTGTTGTTGTGCTTTCTGTTGTTGTAGTACCTGTAGTGGTGCTGTCTGGTGTTGTTGTGTCGGTTGTGGTCTCTGTTGTTGTGCTTTCTGTTGTTGTGATACCAGTAGTAGTGCTTCCTGGTGTTGTGGTGTCTGTTGTGGCCTCGGTCGTGGTGCTTTCTGTTGTTGTAGTATCTATTGTTGTCTCAACTGTTGTGGTACCTGTAGTGGTACTTTCTGGTGTTGTTGTGTCTGTTGTGGTCTCTGTTGTTGTGCTTTCTGTTGTTGTTGTAGTACCTGTAGTGGTGCTATCTGGTGTTGTAGTGTCTGCTGTGGTCTCGGTTGTGGTGCTTTCTGTTGTTGTGGTACCTGTGGTGGTGCTTTCTGTTGTCGTAATGTCTGTTGTGGTTTCGGCTGTTGTTGAACCTGTAGTGGTGCTTTCAATAGTTGTAGTGTCTGTTGTAGTCTCGGGTGTTGTGGTACCTGTAGTGGTACTTTCTGGTGTTGTTGTGTCTGTTGTGGTCTCTCTTGTTGTGCTTTCTGTTGTTGTGATACCAGTAGTAGTGCTTTCTGGTGTTGTGATGTCTGTTGTGGTCTCAGTTGTGCTGCTTTCTGTTGTTGTTTTGTCTGTGGTGGTGCTTTCTGTTGTTGTAGTTTCTGTTGTAGTCTCGACAGTTGTGGCCCCAGTAGTGGTGCTTTCTGGTGTTGTAGTGTCTGTAGTGGCCTCGGTCGTGGTGCTTTCTGTTGTTGTAGTATCTATTGTTGTGTCAACTGTTGTGGTACCTGTAGTGGTAATTTCTGGTGTTGTTGTGTCTGTTGTGGTCTCTGTTGTTGTGCTTTCTGTTGTTGTAGTACCTGTAGTGGTGCTTACTGGTGTTGTAGTGTCTGCTGTGGTCTCGATTGTGGTGCTTTCTGTTGTTGTGGTACCTGTTGTGGTGCTTTCTGTTGTCGTAGTGTCTGTTGTGGCCTCAGTTGTGCTGCTTTCTGTTGTTGTGGTACCTGTGGTGGTGCTTTCTATTGTTGTAGTTTCTGTTGTAGTCTCGACAGTTGTGGCACCAGTAGTGGTGCTTTCTGGTGTTGTAGTGTCTGTAGTGGCCTCGGTCGTGGTGCTTTCTGTTGTTGTAGTATCTATTGTTGTCTCAACTGTTGTGGTACCTGTAGTGGTACTTTCTGGTGTTGTTGTGTCTGTTGTGGTCTCTGTTGTTGTGATTTCTGTTGTTGTTGTAGTACCTGTAGTGGTGCTATCTGGTGTTGTAGTGTCTGCTGTGGTCTCGGTTGTGGTGCTTTCTGTTGTTGTGGTACCTGTGGTGGTAATTTCTGTTGTTGTAGTGTCTGTTGTGGTCTCGGATGTGGTGCTTTCTGTTGTTGTGATACCAGTAGTAGTGCTTTCTGGTGTTGTGGTTTCTGTTGTGGCCTCGGTTGTGCTGCTTTCTGTTGTTTTGGTATCTGTGGTGGTGCTTTCTATTGTTGTAGTTTCTGTTGTAGTCTCGACAGTTGTGGCACCAGTAGTGGTGCTTTCTGGTGTTGTAGTGTCTGTAGTGGACTCGGTCGTGGTGCTTTCTGTTGTTGTAGTATCTATTGTCGTCTCAACTGTTGTGGTACCTGTAGTGGAACTTTCTGGTGTTGTAGTGTCTGTTGTGGTCTCGGTTGTTGTGCTTTCTGTTGTTGAAGTATCTATTGTGGTCTCAGCTGTTGTGGTACCTGTAGAGGTACTTTCTGGTGTTGTTGTGTCTGTTGTGGTCTCTGTTGTTGTGCTTTCTGTTGTTGTAGTACCTGTAGTGGTGCTTTCTGTTGTCGTAGTGTCAGTTGTGGTTTCGGCTGTTGTAGAACCTGTAGTGGTGCTTTCTATCGTTGTAGTGTCTGTTGTAGTCTCGGGTGTTGTGGTACCTGTAGTGGTACTTTCTGGTGTTGTTGTGTCTGTTGTGGTCTCTGTTGTTGTGCTTTCTGTTGTTGTAGTACCTGTAGTGGTGCTGTCTGGTGTTGTTGTGTCGGTTGTGGTCTCTGTTGTTGTGCTTTCTGTTGTTGTGATACCAGTAGTAGTGCTTCCTGGTGTTGTGGTGTCTGTTGTGGCCTCGGTCGTGGTGCTTTCTGTTGTTGTAGTATCTATTGTTGTCTCAACTGTTGTGGTACCTGTAGTGGTACTTTCTGGTGTTGTTGTGTCTGTTGTGGTCTCTGTTGTTGTGCTTTCTGTTGTTGTTGTAGTACCTGTAGTGGTGCTATCTGGTGTTGTAGTGTCTGCTGTGGTCTCGGTTGTGGTGCTTTCTGTTGTTGTGGTACCTGTGGTGGTGCTTTCTGTTGTCGTAATGTCTGTTGTGGTTTCGGCTGTTGTTGAACCTGTAGTGGTGCTTTCAATAGTTGTAGTGTCTGTTGTAGTCTCGGGTGTTGTGGTACCTGTAGTGGTACTTTCTGGTGTTGTTGTGTCTGTTGTGGTCTCTCTTGTTGTGCTTTCTGTTGTTGTGATACCAGTAGTAGTGCTTTCTGGTGTTGTGATGTCTGTTGTGGTCTCAGTTGTGCTGCTTTCTGTTGTTGTTTTGTCTGTGGTGGTGCTTTCTGTTGTTGTAGTTTCTGTTGTAGTCTCGACAGTTGTGGCCCCAGTAGTGGTGCTTTCTGGTGTTGTAGTGTCTGTAGTGGCCTCGGTCGTGGTGCTTTCTGTTGTTGTAGTATCTATTGTTGTGTCAACTGTTGTGGTACCTGTAGTGGTAATTTCTGGTGTTGTTGTGTCTGTTGTGGTCTCTGTTGTTGTGCTTTCTGTTGTTGTAGTACCTGTAGTGGTGCTTACTGGTGTTGTAGTGTCTGCTGTGGTCTCGATTGTGGTGCTTTCTGTTGTTGTGGTACCTGTTGTGGTGCTTTCTGTTGTCGTAGTGTCTGTTGTGGCCTCAGTTGTGCTGCTTTCTGTTGTTGTGGTACCTGTGGTGGTGCTTTCTATTGTTGTAGTTTCTGTTGTAGTCTCGACAGTTGTGGCACCAGTAGTGGTGCTTTCTGGTGTTGTAGTGTCTGTAGTGGCCTCGGTCGTGGTGCTTTCTGTTGTTGTAGTATCTATTGTTGTCTCAACTGTTGTGGTACCTGTAGTGGTACTTTCTGGTGTTGTTGTGTCTGTTGTGGTCTCTGTTGTTGTGATTTCTGTTGTTGTTGTAGTACCTGTAGTGGTGCTATCTGGTGTTGTAGTGTCTGCTGTGGTCTCGGTTGTGGTGCTTTCTGTTGTTGTGGTACCTGTGGTGGTAATTTCTGTTGTTGTAGTGTCTGTTGTGGTCTCGGATGTGGTGCTTTCTGTTGTTGTGATACCAGTAGTAGTGCTTTCTGGTGTTGTGGTTTCTGTTGTGGCCTCGGTTGTGCTGCTTTCTGTTGTTTTGGTATCTGTGGTGGTGCTTTCTATTGTTGTAGTTTCTGTTGTAGTCTCGACAGTTGTGGCACCAGTAGTGGTGCTTTCTGGTGTTGTAGTGTCTGTAGTGGACTCGGTCGTGGTGCTTTCTGTTGTTGTAGTATCTATTGTCGTCTCAACTGTTGTGGTACCTGTAGTGGAACTTTCTGGTGTTGTAGTGTCTGTTGTGGTCTCGGTTGTTGTGCTTTCTGTTGTTGAAGTATCTATTGTGGTCTCAGCTGTTGTGGTACCTGTAGAGGTACTTTCTGGTGTTGTTGTGTCTGTTGTGGTCTCTGTTGTTGTGCTTTCTGTTGTTGTAGTACCTGTAGTGGTGCTTTCTGTTGTCGTAGTGTCAGTTGTGGTTTCGGCTGTTGTAGAACCTGTAGTGGTGCTTTCTATCGTTGTAGTGTCTGTTGTAGTCTCGGGTGTTGTGGTACCTGTAGTGGTACTTTCTGGTGTTGTTGTGTCTGTTGTGGTCTCTGTTGTTGTGCTTTCTGTTGTTGTAGTACCTGTAGTGGTGCTGTCTGGTGTTGTTGTGTCGGTTGTGGTCTCTGTTGTTGTGCTTTCTGTTGTTGTGATACCAGTAGTAGTGCTTCCTGGTGTTGTGGTGTCTGTTGTGGCCTCGGTCGTGGTGCTTTCTGTTGTTGTAGTATCTATTGTTGTCTCAACTGTTGTGGTACCTGTAGTGGTACTTTCTGGTGTTGTTGTGTCTGTTGTGGTCTCTGTTGTTGTGCTTTCTGTTGTTGTTGTAGTACCTGTAGTGGTGCTATCTGGTGTTGTAGTGTCTGCTGTGGTCTCGGTTGTGGTGCTTTCTGTTGTTGTGGTACCTGTGGTGGTGCTTTCTGTTGTCGTAATGTCTGTTGTGGTTTCGGCTGTTGTTGAACCTGTAGTGGTGCTTTCAATAGTTGTAGTGTCTGTTGTAGTCTCGGGTGTTGTGGTACCTGTAGTGGTACTTTCTGGTGTTGTTGTGTCTGTTGTGGTCTCTCTTGTTGTGCTTTCTGTTGTTGTGATACCAGTAGTAGTGCTTTCTGGTGTTGTGATGTCTGTTGTGGTCTCAGTTGTGCTGCTTTCTGTTGTTGTTTTGTCTGTGGTGGTGCTTTCTGTTGTTGTAGTTTCTGTTGTAGTCTCGACAGTTGTGGCCCCAGTAGTGGTGCTTTCTGGTGTTGTAGTGTCTGTAGTGGCCTCGGTCGTGGTGCTTTCTGTTGTTGTAGTATCTATTGTTGTGTCAACTGTTGTGGTACCTGTAGTGGTAATTTCTGGTGTTGTTGTGTCTGTTGTGGTCTCTGTTGTTGTGCTTTCTGTTGTTGTAGTACCTGTAGTGGTGCTTACTGGTGTTGTAGTGTCTGCTGTGGTCTCGATTGTGGTGCTTTCTGTTGTTGTGGTACCTGTTGTGGTGCTTTCTGTTGTCGTAGTGTCTGTTGTGGCCTCAGTTGTGCTGCTTTCTGTTGTTGTGGTACCTGTGGTGGTGCTTTCTATTGTTGTAGTTTCTGTTGTAGTCTCGACAGTTGTGGCACCAGTAGTGGTGCTTTCTGGTGTTGTAGTGTCTGTAGTGGCCTCGGTCGTGGTGCTTTCTGTTGTTGTAGTATCTATTGTTGTCTCAACTGTTGTGGTACCTGTAGTGGTACTTTCTGGTGTTGTTGTGTCTGTTGTGGTCTCTGTTGTTGTGATTTCTGTTGTTGTTGTAGTACCTGTAGTGGTGCTATCTGGTGTTGTAGTGTCTGCTGTGGTCTCGGTTGTGGTGCTTTCTGTTGTTGTGGTACCTGTGGTGGTGCTTTCTGTTGTCGTAGTGTCTGTTGTGGTTTCGGCTGTTGTTGAGCCTGTAGTGGTGCTTTCAATCGTTGTAGTGTGTGTTGTAGTCTCGGGTGTTGTGGTACCTGTAGTGGTACTTTCTGGTGTTGTTGTGTCTGTTGTGGTCTCTGTTGTTGTGCTTTCTGTTGTTGTAGTACCTGTAGTGGTGCTTTCTGGTGTTGTAGTGTCTGTTGTGGTCTCGGTTGTGGTGCTTTCTGTTGTTGTGATACCAGTAGTAGTGCTTTCTGGTGTTGTGGTGTCTGTTGAGGTCTCAGTTGTGCTGCTTTCTGGTGTTGTTGTGTCTGTTGTGGTCTCTGTTGTTGTGCTTTCTGTTGTTGTAGTACTTGTAGTGGTGCTTTCTGGTGTTGTAGTGTCTGCTGTGGTCTCGGTTGTGGTGCTTTCTGTTGTTGTGGTACCTGTGGTGGTGCTTTCTATTGTTGTAGTTTCTGTTGTAGTCTCGACAGTTGTGGCACCAGTAGTGGTGCTTTCTGGTGTTGTAGTGTCTGTAGTGGCCTCGGTCGTGGTGCTTTCTGTTGTTGTAGTATCTATTGTTGTCTCAACTGTTGTGATACCTGTAGTGGTACTTTCTGGTGTTGTTGTGTCTGTTGTGGTCTCTGTTGTTGTGCTTTCTGTTGTTGTTGTAGTACCTGTAGTGGTGCTATCTGGTGTTGTAGTGTCTGCTGTGGTCTCGGTTGTGGTGCTTTCTGTTGTTGTGGTACCTGTGGTGGTGCTTTCTGTTGTCGTAGTGTCTGTTGTGGTTTCGGCTGTTGTTGAACCTGTAGTGGTGCTTTCAATCGTTGTAGTGTCTGTTGTAGTCTCGGGTGTTGTGGTACCTGTAGTGGTACTTTCTGGTGTTGTTGTGTCTGTTGTGGTCTCTGTTGTTGTGCTTTCTGTTGTTGTAGTACCTGTAGTGGTGCTTTCTGGTGTTGTAGTGTCTGTTGTGGTCTCGGTTGTGGTGCTTTCTTTTGTTGTGATACCAGTAGTAGTGCTTTCTGGTGTTGTGGTGTCTGTTGTGGTCTCAGTTGTGCTGCTTTCTGTTGTTGTTTTACCTGTGGAGGTGCTTTCTGTTGTTGTAGTTTCTGTTGTAGTCTCGACAGTTGTGGCCCCAGTAGTGGTGCTTTCTGGTGTTGTAGTGTCTGTAGTGGCCTCGGTCGTGGTGCTTTCTGTTGTTTGAGTATCTATTGTTGTGTCAACTGTTGTGGTACCTGTAGTGGTACTTTCTGGTGTTGTTGTGTCTGTTGTGGTCTCGGTTGTGGTGCTTTCTGTTGTTGTGGTACCTGTAGTGGTGCTTTCTGTTGTCGTAGTGTCTGTTGTGGTTTCGGCTGTTGTTGAACCTGTAGTGGTGCTTTCAATCGTTGTAGTGTCTGTTGTAGTCTTGGGTGTTGTAGTACCTGTAGTGGTGCTTTCTGGTGTTGTAGTGTCTGCTGTGGTCTCGGTTGTGGTACTTTCCGTTGTTGTGGTACCTGTTGTGGTGCTTTCTGTTGTCGTAGTGTCTGTTGTGGTTTCGGCTGTTGTTGAACCTGTAGAACAATAAATAATAATAATAAATAAAAACAACAACAACAAAAAAAACCTACAAACAAATTTCAAAACTTTCAACATTGACTCTGCAACCTCGCACAACAATGAATACTGGTATCAGTACAAATAATAATAATAGTAATAATAATAATAATAATAATAATAATAATAATAAAGACTAGTGTAATTTTATTAAAACTATTAATGTGGTCTCTCCTTCTTGATTTAGTCAGTGTTTTGACAGCCACATTTTGTATCAATTTTAGCTAAGCTATGAGACTGTACACATAGCACTACAGTAAACTTGATGAGTAAAAATAATATGTTTTTGTCACTTGATTAATGTGAGATTTAAAACTCAAGTCATAGTCCATAATCACACATAGGTTCTTTCCTTGTATCATAGTTTGTAGATTAATGGAGTATAATCCATCCTTCCTCTTTCATGCTCAGTGCCCTCAATAAGAGTTTCACTTTTATCTTCATGCAACAGTGTCTCTGAAATCCTCTGAAATGTATAATTGTATATCATTGACATTAAATTGTTAATTCATTCCATGTTTCTGAGTTATACTTACAAGAAATATAATTTACAATGAAAGCAAAAGTAACCCAAAAAATTTAATCTTTAGGAACACCATATATTTTTTTCACAGAACTATGATTCATAGTCACCTATATAAATAAAATATTACCCTTCTGAAATACGTCTTGAACCAATTTAGAATATTAACAGAGAGACCAATTTCCAGAAAATTAAGCAAAATTAAGTTAAGCAAAATAAAATGATCATGAGACAAATGCTTCACTTAGGTCAAAGAGGATTAAGACTGATGTATTTTTCATATTTAGTTTTTATTTCAAATTATGTACTACTTAAATTTGTTTTACATACTTGAAAATGATAAAGTAGAAATTTGTCTGAGACTATTACAGAGAAAACATTTCAGGGTTTTTTTTTCCCCCATGATTGATGGTTGTAAAATTGAAAGCATTTGAGAAACTTACTGTTTTCAGAGAGTCGTTAACTATATTAATTAATAACAACGTCATTTAAACAACATGCGATATAGCCAGGCTCAAGAAAGAAATAGCACTGGGAAACAGTTTGCAAAAGTTTCTGTTCATTAGCTCTCCTGAACACTTCCAATTTTTGCTGTGGGTATATGATTCTTCTTGATTCCATTATCAAAATTTGATCAGTATAATGTACAGAAGACTTAATTTGTTTTAATATTATTCTTATTATTATTTATTCAATATGCAGCAAAATTTTCACACATGGTTACAGAAGGTAGATTTAACAAATTATGAGATTACGTATTTAAAATAACAAAAATACTTGCAAAAAGCTTTATGGGATGGATACAATTTCCACTGATACATTATTTATTTACTTATTTTTAATAAAAAAATATTTTTCAGAGTGCACTGTTTTATATATATATTATTTATTTACAATATATTTATTACCTCACGATGACCTAACATGCATTTATTGCTTAATGGCAATTCTTTAAATATGGACCTTATTTGAAATTTATCTACAGCCACTTCATACAGAAAAAGTTTTTAAAAGATTTTAAAACTATCAACCTTTTGTGGTAATTTCTGTTGTTGTCTCAGTTGTTGTGCTTTCTGGAGTTGTGGTACCCGTTGTGGTGCTTTCTGTTGTTGTAGTATCTATTGTCGTCTCAACTGTTGTGGTACCTGTAGTGGTACTTTCTGGTGTTGTAGTGTCTGTTGTGGTCTCCGTTGTTGTGCTTTCTGTTGTTGAAGTGTCTATTGTGGTCTCAGTTGTTGTGGTAACTGTAGAGGTACTTTCTGGTGATGTTGTGTCTGTTGTGGTCTCTGTTGTTGTGCTTTCTGTTGTTGTAGTGCCTGTAGTGGTGCTTTCTGTTGTTGTAGTGTCTGTTGTGGTTTCGGCTGTTGTAGAACCTCTAGTGGTGCTTTCTATCGTTGTAGTGTCTGTTGTAGTCTCGGGTGTTGTGGTACCTGTAGTGGTACTTTCTGGTGTTGTTGTGTCTGTTGTGGTCTCTGTTGTTGTGCTTTCTGTTGTTGTAGTACCTGTAGTGGTGCTTTCTGGTGTTGTAGTGTCTGTTGTGGTCTTTGTTGTGGTGCTTTCTGTTGTTGTGATACCATTAGTAGTGCTTTCTGGTGTTGTGGTGTCTGTTGTGGCCTCAGTTGTGCTGCTTTTTGTTGTTGTGGTACCTGTGGTGGTGCTTTCTATTGTTGTAGTTTCTGTTGTAGTCTCGACAGTTGTGGCACCAGTAGTGGTGCTTTCTGGTGTGGTAGTGTCTGTAGTGGCCTCGGTCGTGGTGCTTTCTGTTGTTGTAGTATCTATTGTTGTCTCAACTGTTGTGGTACCTGTAGTGGTACTTACTGGTGTTGTTGTGTCTGTTGTGGTCTCTGTTGTTGTGCTTTCTGTTGTTGTAGTACCTGTAGTGGTGCTATCTGGTGTTGTAGTGTCTGCTGTTGTCTCTGTTGTTGTGCTTTCTGTTGTTGTAGTACCTGTACTGGTGCTTTCTGATGTTGTAGTCTCTGTTGTGGTCTCGGTTGTGGTGCTTTCTGTTGTTGTGGTACCTGTGGTTGTGCTTTCTGTTGTCGTAGTGTCTGTTGTGGTTTCGGCTGTTGTTGAACCTGTAGTGATGCTTTCAATCGTTGTAGTGTCTGTTGTAGTCTCGACTGTTGTGGTACCTGTAGTGGTACTTTCTGGTGTTGTTGTGTCAGTTGTGGTCTCTGTTGTTGTGCTTTCTGTTGTTGTGATACCAGTAGTAGTGCTTTCTGGTGTTGTGGTGTCTGTTGTGGCCTCAGTTGTGCTGCTTTCTGTTGTTGTGGTACCTGTGGTGGTGCTTTCTATTGTTGTAGTTTCTGTTGTAGTCTCGACAGTTGTGACACCAGTAGTGGTGCTTTCTGGTGTTGTAGTGTCTGTAGTGGCCTCGGTCGTAGTGCTTTCTGTTGTTGTAGTATCTATTGTTGTCTCAACTGTTGTGGTACCTGTAGTGGTACTTTCTGGTGTTGTTTTGTCTGTTGTGGTCTCTGTTGTTGTGCTTTCTGTTGTTGTAGTACCTGTAGTGGTGCTATCTGGTGTTGTAGTGTCTGCTGTGGTCTCGGTTGTGGTGCTTTCTGTTGTTGTGGTACCTGTGGTGGTGCTTTCTGGTGTTGTAGTGTCTGTTGTGGTTTCGGCTGTTGTTGAACCTGTAGTGGTGCTTTCAATCGTTGTAATGTCTGTTGTAGTCTCGGGTGTTGTGGTACCTGTAGTGGTACTTTCTGGTGTTGTTGTGTCTGTTGTGGTCTCTGTTGTTGTGCTTTCTGTTGTTGTAGTACCTGTAGTGGTGCTTTCTGGTGTTGTAGTGTCTGTTGTGGTCTCGGTTGTGGTGCTTTCTGTTGTTGTGATACCAGTAGTAGTCCTTTCTGGTGTTGTTGTATCTGTTGTGGTCTCAGTTGTGCTGCTTTCTGTTGTTGTTTTACCTGTGGTGGTGCTTTCTATTGTTGTAGTTTCTGTTGTACTTTCGACAGTTGTGGCCCCAGTAGTGGTGCTTTCTGGTGTTGTAGTGTCTGTAGTGGCATCGGTCGTGGTGCTTTCTGTTGTTGTAGTATCTATTGTTGTGTCAACTGTTGTGGTACCTGTAGTGGTACTTTCTGGTGTTGTTGTGTCTGTTGTGGTCTCTGTTGTTGTGCTCTCTGTTGTTGTAGTATCTGTAGTGGTGCTTTCTGGTGTTGTAGTGTCTGCTGTGGTCTCGGTTGTGGTGCTTTCTGTTGTTGTGGTACCTGTAGTGGTGCTTTCGGTTGTCGTAGTGTCTGTTGTGGTTTCGGCTGTTGTTGAACCTGTAGTGGTGCTTTCAATCGTTGTAGTGTCTGTTGTAGTCTCGGGTGTTGTGGTACCTGTAGTGGTACTTTCTGGTGTTGTTGTGTCTGTTGTGGTCTCTGTTGTTGTGCTTTCTGTTGTTGTAGTACCTGTAGTGGTGCTATCTGGTGTTGTAGTTTCTGTAGTGGCCTCGGTCGTGGTGCTTTCTGTTGTTGTAGTATCTATTGTTGTCTCAACTGTTGTGGTACCTGTAGTGGTACTTTCTGGTGTTGTTGAGTCTGTTGTGGTCTCTGTTGTTGTGCTTTCTGTTGTTGTAGTAACTGTAGTGGTGCTATCTGGTGTTGTAGTGTCTGTTGTGGTCTCGGTTGTGGTGCTTTCTGTTGTTGTGGTACCTGTGGTGGTGCTTTCTGTTGTTGTAGTGTCTGTTGTGGTCTCGGTTGTGGTGCTTTCTGTTGTTGTGGTACCTGTAGTGGTGCTTTCTGTTGTCGTAGTGTCTGTTGTGGTTTCGGCTGTTGTTGAACCTGTAGTGGTGCTTTCAATCGTTGTAGTGTCTATTGTAGTCTCGGGTGTTGTGGTACCTGTAGTGGTACTTTCTGGTGTTGTTGTGTCTGTTGTGGTCTCTGTTGTTGTGCTTTCTGTTGTTGTAGTACCTGTAGTGGTGCTATCTGGTGTTGTAGTTTCTGTAGTGGCCTCGGTCGTGGTGCTTTCTGTTGTTGTAGTATCTATTGTTGTCTCAACTGTTGTGGTACCTGTAGTGGTACTTTCTGGTGTTGTTGAGTCTGTTGTGGTCTCTGATGTTGTGCTTTCTGTTGTTGTAGTACCTGTAGTGGTGCTATCTGGTGTTGTAGTGTCTGTTGTGGTCTCGGTTGTGGTGCTTTCTGTTGTTGTGGTACCTGTGGTGGTGCTTTCTGTTGTCGTAGTGTCTGTTGTGGTTTCGGCTGTTGTTGAACCTGTAGTGGTGCTTTCAATCGTTGTAATGTCTGTTGTAGTCTCGGGTGTTGTGGTACCTGTAGTGGTACTTTCTGGTGTTGTAGTGTCTGTTGTGGTCTCGGTTGTTGTGCTTTCTGTTGTTGTGATACCAGTAGTAGTGCTTTCTGGTGTTGTTGTGTCTGTTGTGGTCTCAGTTGTGCTGCTTTCTGTTGTTGTTTTACCTGTGGTGGTGCTTTCTATTGTTGTAGTTTCTGTTGTACTCTCGACAGTTGTGGCCCCAGTAGTGGTGCTTTCTGGTGTTGTAGTGTCTGTAGTGGCATCGGTCGTGGTGCTTTCTGTTGTTGTAGTATCTATTGTTGTGTCAACTGTTGTGGTAACTGTAGTGA
Organism: Carassius gibelio; assembly: GCF_023724105.1. Classification (NCBI taxonomy): domain Eukaryota; kingdom Metazoa; phylum Chordata; class Actinopteri; order Cypriniformes; family Cyprinidae; genus Carassius; species Carassius gibelio. Next base: position 24,480,331 of record NC_068382.1, read on the forward strand.
TACTTTCTGGTGTTGTAGTGTCTGCTGTGGTCTCGGTTGTGGCGCTTTCTGTTGTTGTGGTACCTGTTGTGGTGCTTTCTGTTGTCGTAGTGTCTGTTGTGGTTTCGGCTGTTGTTGAACCTGTAGTGGTGCTTTCAATCGTTGTAGTGTCTGTTGTAGTCTCGGGTGTTGTGGTACCTGTGGTGGTGATTTCTGGTGTTGTTGTGTCTGTTGTGGTCTCTGTTGTTGTGCTTTCTGTTGTTGTAGTACCTGTAGTGGTGCTTGCTGGTGTTGTAGTGTCTGTTGTGGTCTCGGTTGTGGTGCTTTCTGTTGTTGTGATACCAGTAGTAGTGCTTTCTGGTGTTGTTGTGTCTGTTGTGGTCTCAGTTGTGCTGCTTTCTGTTGTTGTTTTACCTGTGGTGGTGCTTTCTATTGTTGTAGTTTCTGTTGTACTTTCGACAGTTGTGGCCCCAGTAGTGGTGCTTTCTGGTGTTGTAGTGTCTGTAGTGGCATCGGTCGTGGTGCTTTCTGTTGTTGTAGTATCTATTGTTGTGTCAACTGTTGTGGTACCTGTAGTGGTACTTTCTGGTGTTGTTGTGTCTGTTGTGGTCTCTGTTGTTGTGCTTTCTGTTGTTGTAGTATCTGTAGTGGTGCTTTCTGGTGTTGTAGTGTCTGCTGTGGTCTCGGTTGTGGTGCTTTCTGTTGTTGTGGTACCTGTAGTGGTGCTATCTGGTGTTGTAGTTTCTGTAGTGGCCTCGGTCGTGGTGCTTTCTGTTGTTGTAGTATCTATTGTTGTCTCAACTGTTGTGGTACCTGTAGTGGTACTTTCTGGTGTTGTTGAGTCTGTTGTGGTCTCTGTTGTTGTGCTTTCTGTTGTTGTAGTACCTGTAGTGGTGCTATCTGGTGTTGTAGTGTCTGTTGTGGTCTCGGTTGTGGTGCTTTCTGTTGTTGTGGTACCTGTGGTGGTGCTTTCTGTTGTTGTAGTGTCTGTTGTGGTCTCGGTTGTGGTGCTTTCTGTTGTTGTGGTACCTGTAGTGGTGCTTTCTGTTGTCGTAGTGTCTGTTGTGGTTTCGGCTGTTGTTGAACCTGTAGTGGTGCTTTCAATCGTTGTAGTGTCTGTTGTAGTCTCGGGTGTTGTGGTACCTGTAGTGGTACTTTCTGGTGTTGTTGTGTCTGTTGTGGTCTCTGTTGTTGTGCTTTCTGTTGTTGTAGTACCTGTAGTGGTGCTATCTGGTGTTGTAGTTTCTGTAGTGGCCTCGGTCGTGGTGCTTTCTGTTGTTGTAGTATCTATTGTTGTCTCAACTGTTGTGGTACCTGTAGTGGTACTTTCTGGTGTTGTTGAGTCTGTTGTGGTCTCTGATGTTGTGCTTTCTGTTGTTGTAGTACCTGTAGTGGTGCTATCTGGTGTTGTAGTGTCTGTTGTGGTCTCGGTTGTGGTGCTTTCTGTTGTTGTGGTACCTGTGGTGGTGCTTTCTGTTGTCGTAGTGTCTGTTGTGGTTTCGGCTGTTGTTGAACCTGTAGTGGTGCTTTCAATCGTTGTAATGTCTGTTGTAGTCTCGGGTGTTGTGGTACCTGTAGTGGTACTTTCTGGTGTTGTAGTGTCTGTTGTGGTCTCGGTTGTTGTGCTTTCTGTTGTTGTGATACCAGTAGTAGTGCTTTCTGGTGTTGTTGTGTCTGTTGTGGTCTCAGTTGTGCTGCTTTCTGTTGTTGTTTTACCTGTGGTGGTGCTTTCTATTGTTGTAGTTTCTGTTGTACTCTCGACAGTTGTGGCCCCAGTAGTGGTGCTTTCTGGTGTTGTAGTGTCTGTAGTGGCATCGGTCGTGGTGCTTTCTGTTGTTGTAGTATCTATTGTTGTGTCAACTGTTGTGGTACCTGTAGTGATACTTTCTGGTGTTGTAGTGTCTGCTGTGGTCTCGGTTGTGGCGCTTTCTGTTGTTGTGGTACCTGTTGTGGTGCTTTCTGTTGTCGTAGTGTCTGTTGTGGTTTCGGCTGTTGTTGAACCTGTAGTGGTGCTTTCAATCGTTGTAGTGTCTGTTGTAGTCTCGGGTGTTGTGGTACCTGTGGTGGTGATTTCTGGTGTTGTTGTGTCTGTTGTGGTCTCTGTTGTTGTGCTTTCTGTTGTTGTAGTACCTGTAGTGGTGCTTTCTGGTGTTGTAGTGTCTGTTGTGGTCTCGGTTGTGGTGCTTTCTGTTGTTGTAGTACCTGTAGTGGTGCTTTCTGGTGTTTTAGTGTCTTTTGTGGTCTCTGTTGTTGTGCTTTCTGTTGTTGTAGTACTTGTAGTGGTGCTATCTGGTGTTGCAGTTTCTGTAGTGGCCTCGGTCGTGGTGCTTTCTGTTGTTGTAGTATCTATTGTTGTCTCAACTGTTGTGGTACCTGTAGTGGTACTTTCTGGTGTTGTTGTTTCTGTTGTCGTCTCTGTTGTTGTAGTACCTGTAGTGGTGCTATCTGGTGTTGTAGTGTCTGCTGTGGTCTCGGTTGTGGTGCTTTCTGTTGTTGTGGTACCTGTGGTGGTGCTTTCTGTTGTCGTAGTGTCTGTTGTGGTTTCGGCTGTTGATGAACCTGTATTGGTGCTTTCAATCGTTGTAGTGTCTGTTGTAGTCTCGGGTGTTGTGGTACCTGTAGTGGTACTTTCTGGTGTTGTTGTGTCTGTTGTGGTCTCTGTTGTTCTGCTTTCTGTTGTTGTAGTACCTGTAGTGGTGCTTTCTGGTGTTGTAGTGTCTGTTGTGGTCTCGGTTGTGGTGCTTTCTGTTGTTGTGATACCAGTATTAGTGCTTTCTGGTGTTGTGGTGTCTGTTGTGATCTCAGTTGTGCTGCTTTCTGTTGTTGTTTTACCTGTGGTGGTGCTTTCTATTTTTGTAGTCTCGACAGTTGTGGCACCAGTAGTTGTGCTTTCTGGTGTTGTAGTGTCTGTAGTGGCCTCGGTCGTGGTGCTTTCTGTTGTTGTAGTATCTATTGTTGTGTCAACTGTTGTGGTACCTGTAGTGGTACTTTCTGGTGTTGTTGTGTCTGCTGTGGTCTCGGTTGTGGTGCTTTCTGTTGTTGTGGTACCTGTTGTGGTGCTTTCTGTTGTCGTAGTGTCTGTTGTGGTTTCGGCTGTTGTTGACCCTGTAGTGGTGCTTTCAATCGTTGTAGTGTCTCTTGTAGTCTCGGGTGTTGTGGTACCTGTAGTGGTACTTTCTGGTGTTGTAGTGTCTGTTGTGGTCTCAGCCGTTGTGGTACCTGTGGTGGTGATTTCTATTGTTGTACTGTCTATTGTAGTCTCGACTTTTGTGGTACCTGTAGTGGTACTTTCTGGTGTTGTAGTGTCTGTTGTGGTCTCGGTTGTTGTCTCAGACGTTGTGGTACTTGTGGTGGTGATTTCTATTGTTGTAGTGTCTGTTGTGGTCTCAGCAGTTGTGGTACCTGTGGTGGTGATTTCTATTGTTGTAGTGTCTGTTGTAGTCTCGGGTGTTGTGGTATCTTTAGTGGTGCTTTCTGTTGTTGTGGCACCTGTGGTGGTGCTTTCTGTTGTAGTAGTGTCTATTGTGGTCTCAGCTGTTGTGGTACCTGTAGTGGTACTTTCTGGTGTTGTTGTGTCTGTTGTGGTCTCTGTTGTTGTGCTTTCTGTTGTTGTAGTACCTGTAGTGGTGCTTTCTGGTGTTGTAGTGTCTGTTGTGGTCTCGGTTGTGGTGCTTTCTGTTGTTGTGGGACCTGTGGTTGTGCTTTCTGTTGTCGTAGTGTCTGTTGTGGTTTCGGCTGTTGTAGAACCTGTAGTGGTGCTTTCTATCGTTGTAGTGTCTGTTGTAGTGTCAGGTGTTGTGGTACCTGTAGTGGTACTTTCTGGTGTTGTAGTGTCTGTTGTGATCTCGGTTGTGGTCTCAGCCTTTGTGGTACCTGTGGTGGTGATTTCTATTGTTGTAGTTTCTGTTGTAGTCTCGACAGTTGTGACACCAGTAGTGGTGCTTTCTGGTGTTGTAGTGTCTGTTGTGGTCTCTGTTGTTGTGCTTTCTGTTGTTGTAGTACCTGTTGTGGTGCTTTCTGTTGTCGTAGTGTCTGTTGTGGTTTCGGCTGTTGTTGATCCTGTAGTGGTGCTTTCAATCGTTGTAGTGTCTCTTGTAGTCTCGGGTGTTGTGGTACCTGTAGTGGTACTTTCTGGTGTTGTTGTGTCTGTTGTGGTCTCAGCAGTTGTGGTACCTGTAGTGGTGCTTTCTGATGTTGTAGTGTCTGTTGTAGTCTCGGGTATTGTGGTACCTGTAGTGGTACTTTCTGGTGTTGTAGTGTCTGTTGTGGTCTCGGTTGTTGTCTCAGCCGTTGTGGTACTTGTGGTGGTGCTTTCTGATGTTGTAGTGTCTGTTGTGGTCTCAGCAGTTGTGGTACCTGTAGTGGTGCTTTCTGATGTTGTAGTGTCTGTTGTGATTTCGGTTGGTGTGCTTTCTGTTGTTGTAGTGTCTGTTGTTGTGGTAGCTGTGGTGATGATTTCTATTGTTGTAGTGTCTGTTGTAGTCTCGGATGTTGTGGTATCTTTAGTGGTGTTTTCTGTTGTTGTGGCACCTGTGGTGGTGCTTTCTGTTGTAGTAGTGTCTATTGTGGTCTCAGCTGTTGTGGTACCTGTAGTGGTACTTTCTGGTGTTGTAGTGTCTGTTGTGGTCTCGGTTGTGGTGCTTTCTGTTGTTGTGGTACCTGTGGTTGTGCTTTCTGTTGTTGTAGTACCTGTAGTGGTGCTTTCTGGTGTTGTAGTGTCTGTTGTGGTCTCGGTTGTGGTGCTTTCTGTTGTTGTGGTACCTGTGGTTGTGCTTTCTGTTGTCGTAGTGTCTGTTGTGGTTTCGGCTGTTGTAGAACCTGTAGTGGTGCTTTCTATCGTTGTAGTGTCTGTTGTAGTCTCAGGTGTTGTGGTACCTGTAGTGGTACTTTCTGGTGTTGTAGTGTCTGTTGTGGTCTCGGTTGTGGTCTCAGCCATTGTGGTACCTGTGGTAGTGATTTCTATTGTTGTAGTTTCTGTTGTAGTCTCGACAGTTGTGGCACCAGTAGTGGTGCTTTCTGGTGTTGTAGTGTCTGTTGTGGTCTCTGTTGTTGTGCTTTCTATTGTTGTAGTACCTGTAGTGGTGCTTTCTGGTGTTGTAGTGTCTGTTGTGGTCTCTGTTGTTGTGCTTTCTATTGTTGTAGTACCTGTAGTGGTGCTTTCTGGTGTTGTAGTGTCTGTTGTGGTCTCGGTTGTGGTCTCAGCCGTTGTGGTACCTGTGGTGGTGATTTCTTTTGTTGTACTGTCTATTGTAGTTTCCACTGTTGTGGTACCTGTAGTGGTACTTTCTGGTGTTGTTGTGTCTGTTGTGGTCTCTGTTGTTGTGCTTACTGTTGTTGTAGTACCTGTAGTGGTAATTTCTGGTGTTGCTGTGTCTGTTGTGGTCTCTGTTGTGGTCTCTGTTGTTGTGCTTTCTATTGTTGTAGTACCTGTAGTGGTGCTTTCTGGTGTTGTAGTGTCTGTTGTGGTCTCGGTTGTGGTGCTCTCTGTTGTTGTTATACCAGTAGTAGTGCTTTCTGGTGTTGTAGTGTCTGTTGTGGCCTCGGTTGTGCTGCTTTCTGTTGTTGTGGTACCTTTGGTGGTGCTTTCTATTGTTGTAGTTTCTGTTGTAGTCTTGACAGTTGTGGCACCAGTAGTGGTGCTTTCTGGTGTTGTAGTGTCTGTAGTGGTCTCTGTTGTTGTGCTTTCTGTTGTTGTAGTACCTGTAGTGGCGCTTTCTGGTGTTGTTGTGTCTGTTGTGGTCTCTGTTGTGGTCTCTGTTGTTGTGCTTTCTGGTGTTGTAGTACCTGTAGTGGTGCTTTCTGGTGTTGTAGTGTCTGTTGTGGTCTCAATTGTGGTGCTTTCTGTTGTTGTGATACCAGTAGTAGTGCTTTTTGGTGTTGTGGTGTCTGTTGTGGCCTCGGTTGTGCTGCTTTCTGTTGTTGTGGTACCTGTGGTGGTGCTTTCTATTGTTGTAGTTTCTGTTGTAGTCTCGACAGTTGTGGCACCAGTAGTGGTGCTTTCTGGTGTTGTAGTGTCTGTAGTGGTCTCTGTTGTTGTGCTTTCTGTTGTTGTAGTACCTGTACTGGTGCTTTCTGATGTTGTAGTGTCTGTTGTGGTCTCGGTTGTGGTGCTTTCTGTTGTTGTGGTACCTGTGGTTGTGCTATGTGTTGTCGTAGTGTCTGTTGTGGTTTCGGCTGTTGTAGAACCTGTAGTGGTGCTTTCTATCGTTGTAGTGTCTGTTGTAGTCTCCGGTGTGGTCTCAGCCGTTGTGGTACCTGTAGTGGTGCTTTCTGATGTTGTAGTGTCTGTTGTGGTTTTGGTTGGTGTGCTTTCTGTTGTTGTAGTTTCTGTTGTAGTCTCGAATATTGTAAGACGTGTAGTGGTGCTTTCTGGTGTTGTAGTGTCTGTTGTGGTCTCGGTTGTGGTGCTTTCTGCTGTTGTGGTAGCTGTGGTGGTGATTTCTATTGTTGAAGTGTCTGTTGTAGTCTCAGGTGTTGTGGTATCTTTAGTGGTGCTTTCTGTTGTTGTGGCACCTGTGGTGGTGCTTTCTGTTGTAGTAGTGTCTGTTGTGGTCTCAGCTGTTGTGGTACCTGTAGTGGTACTGTCTGGTGTTGTTGTGTCTGTTGTGGTCTCTGTTGTTGTGCTTTCTGTTGTTGTAGTACCTGTAGTGGTGCTTTCTTGTGTTGTAGTGTCTGTTGTGGTCTCGGTTGTGGTGCTTTCTGTTGTTGTGGTACCTGTGGTTGTGCTTTCTGTTGTTGTAGTGTCAGTTGTAGTCTCGGGTGTTGTGGTACCTGTAGTGGTACTTTCTGGTGTTGTAGTGTCTGTTGTGGTCTCGGTTGTGGTCTCAGCCGTTGTGGTACCTGTTGTAGTCTTGACAGTTGTGGCACCAGTAGTGGTGCTTTCTGGTGTTGTAGTGTCAGTTGTGGTCTTGGTTGTGGTGCTTTCTGTTGTTGTGATACCAGTAGTAGTGCTTTCTGGTGTTGTGGTGTCTGTTGTGGTCTCGGTTGTGGTGCTTTCTGTTGTTGTGATACCAGTAGTAGTGCTTTCTGGAGTTGTGGTGTCTGTTGTGGCCTCGGTCGTGCTGCTTTCTGTTGTTGTGGTACCTGTGGTGGTGATTTCTATTGTTGTACTGTCTATTGTAGTCTCAACTGTTGTGGTACCTGAAGTGGTACTTTCTGGTGTTGTTGTGTCTGTTGTAGTCTCTGTTGTTGTGCTTTCTGTTGTTGTAGTACCTGTAGTGGTGCTTTCTGGTGTTGTAGTGTCTTTTGTGGTCTCGGTTGTGGTGCTTTCTGTTGTTGTGGTACCTGTAGTGGTACTTTCTGGTGTTGTTGTGTCTGTTGTGGTCTCTGTTGTTGTGCTTTCTGTTGTTGTAGTACCTGTAGTGGTGCTTTCTGGTGTTGTAGTGTGTGTTGTGGTCTCGGTTGTGGTGCTTTCTGTTGTTGTGATACCAGTTGTAGTGCTTTCTGGTGTTGTGGTGTCTGTTGTGACCTCGGTTGTGCTGATTTCTGTTGTTGTGGTACCTGTGGTGGTGCTTTCTATTGTTGTAGTTTCTGTTTTAGTCTCGACAGTTGTGGCACCAGTAGTGGTGCTTTCTGGTGTTGTAGTGTCTGTAGTGGTTTCTGTTGTTGTGCTGTCTGTTGTTGTAGTACCTGTAGTGGTGCTTTCTGGTGTTGTAGTGTCTGTAGTGGTCTCTGTTGTTGTGCTTTCTGTTGTTGTAGTACCTGTAGTGGTGCTTTCTGGTGTTGTAGTGTCTGTTGTGGTCTCGGTTGTGGTGCTTTCCTTTGTTGTGGTACCTGTAGTGGTACTTTCTCGTGTTGTTGTGTCTGTTATAGTCTCTGTTGTTGTCTCTGTTGTTGTGCTATCTGTTGTTGTAGTACCTGTAGTGGTGCTTTCTGGTGTTGTAGTGTCTGTTGTGGTCTCGATTGTGGTGCTTTCTGTTGTTGTGATACCAGTAGTAGTGCTTTCTGGAGTTGTGGTGTCTGTTGTAGTCTTGACAGTTGTGGCACCAGTAGTGGTCCTTTCTTGTGTCGTAGTGTCTTTTGTGGTCTCTGTTGTGGTCTCTGTTGTTGTGCTTTCTGTTGTTGTAGTACCTGTAGTGGTGCTATCTGGTGTTGTAGTGTCTGTTGTGGTCTCGGTTGTGGCGCTTTCTGTTGTTGTGGTACCTGTGGTGGTGCTTTCTGTTGTCGTAGTGTCTGTTGTGGTTTCGGCTGTTGATGAACCTGTAGTGGTGCTTTCAATCGTTGTAGTGTCTGTTGTAGTCTCGGGTGTTGTGGTACCTGTAGTGGTGCTTTCTGGTGTTGTAGTGTCTGTTGTGGTCTCGGTTGTGGTGCTTTCGGTTGTTGTGATACCAGTAGTAGTGCTTTCTGGTGTTGTGGTGTCTGTTGTGGTCTCGGTTGTGGTGCTTTCTGTTGTTGTGATACCAGTAGTAGTGCTTTCTGTTGTTGTGGTACCTGTGGTGGTGATTTCTATTGTTGTACTGTCTATTGTAGTCTCGACTGTTGTGGTACCTGTAGTGGTACTTTCTGGTGTTGTTGTGTCTGTTGTGGTCTCTGTTGTTGTGCTTTCTGTTGTTGTAGTACCTGTAGTGGTGCTTTCTGGTTTTGTAGTGTCTGTTGTGGTCTCGGTTGTGGTGCTTTCTGTTGTTGTGATACCAGTAGTAGTGCTTTCTGGTGTTGTGGTGTCTGTTGTGGCCTCGGTTGTGGTGCTTTCTGTTGTTGTGGTACCTGTGCTGGTGCTTTCTCTTGTTGTAGTTTCTGTTGTAGTCTCGACAGTTGTCACACCAGTAGTGGTGCTTTCTATTGTTGTAGTGTCTATAGTGGTCTCTGTTGTGGTGCTTTCTGTTGTTGTAGTACCTGTAGTGGTGCTTTCTGGTGTTGTAGTGTCTGTTGTGGTCTCGGTTGTGGTGCTTTCTGTTGTTGTGGTACCTGTAGTGGTACTTTCTGGTGTTGTTGTGTCTGTTGTGGTCTCTGTTGTTGTGCTTTCTGTTGTTTTAGTTCCTGTAGTGGTGCTTTCTGGTGTTGTAGTGTCTGTTGTGGTCTCAGTTGTGGTGCTTTCTGATGTTGTGATACCAGTAGTAGTGCTTTCTGGTGTTGTGGTGTCTGTTGTGGCCTCGGTTGTGCTGCTTTCTGTTGTTGTGGTACCTGTGGTGGTGCTTTCTATTGTTGTAGTTTCTGTTGTAGTCTCTACAGTTGTGGCACCAGTAGTGGTGCTTTCTGGTGTTGTAGTGTCTGTAGTGGTCTCTGTTGTTGTGCTTTCTGTTGTTGTAGTACCTGTAGTGGTGTTTTCTGGTGTTGTATTGTCTGTTGTGGTCTCGGTTGTGGTGCTTTCTGTTCTTGTGGTACCTGTAGTGGTACTTTCTGGTGTTGTTGTGTCTGTTATGGTCTCTGTTGTGGTCTCTGTTGTTGTGCTTTCTGTTGTTCTAGTACCTGTAGTGGTGCTTTCTGGTGTTGTAGTGTCTGTTGTGGTCTCGGTTGTGGTGCTTTCTGTTGTTGTGATACCAGTAGTAGTGCTTTCTGGTGTTGTGGTGTCTGTTGTGGTCTCGGTTGTGGTGCTTTCTGTTGTTGTGGTACCTGTGGTTGCACTTTCTGTTGTCGTAGTGTCTGTAGTGGTTTCGGCTGTTGTAGAACCTGTAGTGGTGCTTTCTATCGTTGTAGTGTCTGTTGTGGTCTCAGCAGTTGTGGTACCTGTAGTGGTGCTTTCTGATGTTGTGGTGTCTGTAGTGGTCTCTGTTGTTGTGCTTTCTGTTGTAGTACCAGTAGTGGTGCTTTCTGGTGTTGTAGTGTCTGTTGTGGTCTCGGTTGTGGTGCTTTCTGTTGTTGTGGTACCTGTGGTTGTGCTTTCTGTTGTCGTAGTGTCTGTTGTGGTTTCGGCTTTTGTAGAACCTGTAGTGGTGCTTTCTATCGTTGTAGTGTCTGTTGTAGTCTCGGGTGTTGTGGTACCTGTAGTGGTACTTTCTGGTGTTCTAGTGTCTGTTGTGGTCTCGGTTGTGGTCTCAACCGTTGTGGTACCTGTGGTGGTGATTTCTATTGTTGTACTGTCTATTGTAGTCTCGACTGTTGTGGTAGTACCTGTAGTGGTGCTTTCTGTTGTTATGGCACCTATGGTGATGCTTTCTGTTGTAGTAGTGTCTGTTGTGGTCTCAGCAGTTGTGGTACCTGTAGTGGTGCTTTCTGATGTTGTAGTGTCTGTTGTGGTTTCGGTTGGTGTGCTTTCTGTTGTTGTAGTTTCTGTTGTAGTCTCAAATGTTGTAAGACGTGTAGTGGTGCTTTCTGGTGTTGTAGTGTCTGTTGTTGTCTCGGTTGTGGTGCTTTCTGTTGTTGTGGCAGCTGTGGTGGTGATTTCTATTGTTGTAGTGTCTGTTGTAGTCTCGGGTGTTGTGGTATCTTTAGTGGTGCTTTCTGTTGTTGTGGCACCTGTGGTGGTGCTTTCTGTTGTAGTAGTGTCTGTTGTGGTCTCAGCTGTTGTGGTACCTGTAGTGGTACTGTCTGGTGTTGTTGTGTCTGTTTTGGTCTCTGTTGTTGTGCTTTCTGTTGTTGTAGTACCTGTAGTGGTGCTATCTGGTGTTGTAGTGTCTGCTGTGGTCTCGGTTGTGGCGCTTTCTGTTGTTGTGGTACCTTTGGTGGTGCTTTCTGTTGTCGTAGTGTCTGTTGTGGTTTCGGCTGTTGATGAACCTGTAGTGGTGCTTTCAATCGTTGTAGTGTCTGTTGTATTCTCGGGTGTTGTGGTACCTGTAGTGGTGCTTTCTGGTGTTGTAGTGTCTGTTGTGGTCTCGGTTGTGGTGCTTTCGGTTGTTGTGATACCAGTAGTAGTGCTTTCTGGTGTTGTGGTGTCTGTTGTGGTCTCGGTTGTGGTGCTTTCTGTTGTTGTGATACCAGTAGTAGTGCTTTCTGGTGTTGTGGTGTCTGTTGTGGCCTCGGTTGTGCTGCTTTCTGTTGTTGTGGTACCTGTGCTGGTGCTTTCTATTGTTGTAGTTTCTGTTGTAGTCTCTACAGTTGTGGCACCAATAGTGGTGCTTTCTGGTGTTGTAGTGTCTGTAGTGGTCTCTGTTGTGGTGCTTTCTGTTGTTGTAGTACCTGTAGTGGTGCTTTCTGGTGTTGTATTGTCTGTTGTGGTCTCGGTTGTGGTGCTTTCTGTTCTTGTGGTACCTGTAGTGGTACTTTCTGGTGTTGTTGTGTCTGTTATGGTCTCTGTTGTGGTCTCTGTTGTTGTGCTTTCTGTTGTTGTAGTACCTGTAGTGGTGCTTTCTGGTGTTGTAGTGTCTGTTGTGGTCTCGGTTGTGGTGCTTTCTGTTGTTGTGATACCAGTAGTAGTGCTTTCTGCTGTTGTGGTGTCTGTTGTGGCCTCGGTTGTGCTGCTTTCTGTTGTTGTTGTACCTGTGGTGGTGCTTTCTATTGTTGTAGTTTCTGTTGTAGTCTCGACAGTTGTGGCACCAGTAGTGGTGTTTTCTGGTGTTGTTGTGTCTGTAGTGGTCTCGGTTGTGGTGCTTTCTGTTGTTGTGGTACCTGTGGTTGCACTTTCTGTTGTCGTAGTGTCTGTAGTGGTTTCGGCTGTTGTAGAACCTGTAGTGGTGCTTTCTATCGTTGTAGTGTCTGTTGTGGTCTCAGCAGTTGTGGTACCTGTAGTGGTGCTTTCTGATGTTGTGGTGTCTGTAGTGGTCTCTGTTGTTGTGCTTTGTGTTGTAGTACCTGTAGTGGTGCTTTCTGGTGTTGTAGTGTCTGTTGTGGTCTCGGTTGTGGTGCTTTCTGTTGTTGTGGTACCTGTGGTTGTGCTTTCTGTTGTCGTAGTGTCTGTTGTGGTTTCGGCTGTTGTAGAACCTGTAGTGGTGCTTTCTATCGTTGTAGTGTCTGTTGTGGTCTCGGGTGTTGTGGTACCTGTAGTGGTACTTTCTGGTGTTCTAGTGTCTGTTGTGGTCTCGGTTGTGGTCTCAGCCCTTGTGGTACCTGTGGTGGTGATTTCTATTGTTGTACTGTCTATTGTAGTCTCGACTGTTGTGGTAGTACCTGTAGTGGTGCTTTCTGTTGTTATGGCACCTATGGTGATGCTTTCTGTTGTAGTAGTGTCTGTTGTGGTCTCAGCAGTTGTGGTACCTGTAGTGGTGCTTTCTGATGTTGTAGTGTCTGTTGTGGTTTCGGTTGGTGTGCTTTCTGTTGTTGTAGTTTCTGTTGTAGTCTCAAATGTTGTAAGACGTGTAGTGGTGCTTTCTGGTGTTGTAGTGTCTGTTGTTGTCTCGGTTGTGGTGCTTTCTGTTGTTGTGGCAGCTGTGGTGGTGATTTCTATTGTTGTAGTGTCTGTTGTAGTCTCGGGTGTTGTGGTATCTTTAGTGGTGCTTTCTGTTGTTGTGGCACCTGTGGTGGTGCTTTCTGTTGTAGTAGTGTCTGTTGTGGTCTCAGCTGTTGTGGTACCTGTAGTGGTACTGTCTGGTGTTGTTGTGTCTGTTGTGGTCTCTGTTGTTGTGCTTTCAGTTGTTGTAGTACCTGTAGTGGTGCTTTCTTGTGTTGTAGTGTCTGTTGTGGTCTCGGTTGTGGTGCTTTCTATTGTTGTGGTACCTGTGGTTGTGCTTTCTGTTGTCGTAGTGTCTGTTGTAGTCTCCGGTGTTGTGGTACCTGTAGTGGTACTTTCTGGTGTTGTAGTGTCTGTTGTGGTCTCGGTGGTGCTGCTTTCTGTTGTTGTGGTACCTGTGGTGGTGCTTTCTATTGTTGTACTTTCTGTTGTAGTCTCTACTGTTGTGGCACCAGTAGTGGTGCTTTCTGGTGTTGTAGTGTCTGTAGTGGTCTCTGTTCTTGTGCTTTCTGTTGTTGTAGTACCTGTAGTGGTGCTTTCTGGTGTTGTAGTGTCTGTTGTGGTCTCGGTTGTGGCGTTTTCTGTTGTTGTGGTACCTGTAGTGGTACTTTCTGGTGTTGTTGTGTCTGTTGTGGTCTCTGTTGTTGTCTCTGTTCTGCTTTCTGTTGTTGTGGTACCTGTAGTGGTGCTTTCTGGTGTTGTATTGTCTGTTGTGGTCTCGGTTGTGGTGCTTTCTGTTGTTGTGATACCAGTAGTAGTGCTTTCTGGTGTTGTGGTGTCTGTTGTGGCCTCGGTTGTGCTGCTTTCTGTTGTTGTGGTACCTGTTGTGGTGCTTTCTATTGTTTTAGTTTCTGTTGTAGTCTCGACAGTTGTGGCACCAGTAGTGGTGCTTTCTGGTGTTGTAGTGTCTGTTGTGGTCTCAGTTGTGGTGCTTTTTGTTGTTGTGGTACCTGTGGTTGTGCTTTCTGTTGTCGTAGTGTCTTTTGTGGTTTTGTCTGTTGTAGAACCTGTAGTGATGCTTTCTATCGTTGTAATGTCTGTTGTTGTCTCGGGTGTTGTGGTACCTGTAGTGGTTCTTTCTGGTGTTGTTGTGTCTGTTGTGGTCTCTGTTGTTGTGCTTTCTGTTGTTGTAGTACCTGTAGTGGTGCTTTCTGGTGTTGTAGTGTCTGTTGTGGTCTCGGTTGTGGTGCTTTCTTTTGTTGTGGTACCTGTTGTGGTGCTTTCTGGTGTTGTGGTGTCTGTTGTGGCCTCGGTTGTGCTGCTTTCTGTTGTTGTGGTACCTTTGGTGGTGCTTTCTATTGTTGTGCTCTCTGTTGTAGTCTCGACTTTTGTGGTACCTGTAGTGGTACTTTCTGATGTTGTAGTGTCTGTTGTGCTCTCAGTTGTGGTGGTTTCTGGTGTTGTGGTACCTGTGGTGGTACTTTTTGATTTTGTAGTGTCTGTTATGGTCTCAGCTGTTGTGGTACCTGTAGTGGTACTTTCTGGTGTTGTTGTGTCTGTTGTGGTCTCTGTTGTTGTGCTTTCTGGTGTTGTAGTGTCTGTTGTGGTCGCGGTTGGGGTGGTTTCTGTTGTTGTGGTACCTTTGGTGGTGCTTTCTATTGTTGTACTGTCTGTTGTGGTCTCAGCAGTTGTGGTACCTGTAGTGGTGCTTTCTAATGTTGTAGTGTCTGTTGTGGTACCAGTGGTTGTGCTTTCAGTTGTTGTAATATATGTTGTGGTCTCGGTTTTTGAGGCACCTGTAGTGGTACTTTCTGATGTTGTATTGTCTGTTGTGCTCTCTGTTGTGGTGCTTTCTGGGGTTGTGGTACCTCTGGTGCTACTTTCTGTTGTTGTTGTAGTGTCTGTTGTGGTCTCAGGTGTTGTGGTACCTGTAGTAGTACTTTCTGGAGTTGTTGTGTCTTTTGTGATTCCGGTTGTTGTGCTTTCTGCTGTTGTAGTACCAGTAGTAGTGCTTTCTGGTGTTGTGGTGTTTGTTGTAGCCTCGGTTGTGCTGCTTTCTGTTGTTGTGATTCCTGTGGTGGTGCTTTCTGTTTTTGTAGTTTCTGTTGTAGTCTTGACTGTTGTGGCACCTGTACTGGTGATTTCTGGTGTTGTAGTGTCTGTAGTGGCCTCGGTTGTGGTGCTTTCTAGAGTTGTGGTACCTGTGGTGATGCTTTGTGTTGTTGTAGTGTCTGTTGTGGTCTTGGCTGTTGTGGTACCTGTAGTAGAGCTTTCTGTTGTTGCAATGTCTGTTGTCGTGCTTTCTGGTGTTGTGCTTTCTGGTGTTGTGGTACCTGTGGAGGTGCTTTGCAATGTTGTAGTGTCTATTATGGTCTCGGCTGTTGTGATGCTTTCTGTTTTTGTGGTACCTGTGGTTGAGCTTTCAGTTGTTGTTGTGTCCGTTGTGATCTCGGCTGTTGAGGTACCTGTAGTGGTACTATCTGATGTTGTTGAGTCTGTTGTGGTATCGGCTGTTTTAGGACCTGTAGTGGTACTTTCTGATGTTGTAGTGTCTGTTGTGGTCTCAGTTGTGGTGCTCTCTCGTGTTGTGGTACCTGTGCTGGTACTTTCTGGAGTTGTAGTGTCTGTTGTGGTCTTGGCTGTTGCAGGACCTGTAGTGGTGCTTTCTGCTGTTGTAGTGTCTATTTTGCTCTCGGTTGTGGTGCTTTCTTTTGTTGTTTTAGCTGTGGTAGTGCTTTCTATTGTTGTAGTGTGTGTTGTAGTCTCGGTTGGTGTGCTTTCTGTTGTCGTAGTTTCTGTTGTAGTCTCGACTGTTGTGGCATCTGTAGTGGCGCTTTCTGGTGTTGTAGTGTGTGTTGTCTCGGTTGTGGTGCTTTCTTTTGTTGTGGTGGCTGTGGTGGTGCTTTCTATTGTTGTAGTGTCTGTTGTAGTCTCGGGTGTTGTGGTATCTGTAGTGGTGCTTTCTGTTGTTGTGGCACCTGTGGTGGTGCTTTCTGTTATTGTAGTGTCTGTTTTGGTCTCTGCAATTGTGGAACTTATTGTGGTGCTTTCTGGTGTTGTAGTGTCAGTAGTGGCCTCAGTTGTTATGCTTTCTAGAGTTGTGGTACCTGTGGTGGTGCTTTGTGTTGTTGTAATGTCTGTTGTCGTGCTTTCTGTTGTTGTACTTCCTTGTGTTGTGTTACCTGTGGAGGTGCTTTCTAATGTTGTAGTGTCTGTTGTGGTCTCGGCTGTTGTAGGACCTGTAGTGGTGCTTTCTGCTGTTGTAGTGTCTGTTTTGCTCTCGGTTGTGGTGCTTTCTCTTGTTCTGGTAGCTGTGGTTGAGCTTTCAGTTGTTGTATTGTCTGTTGTGGTCTCAGCTGTTGTGGTACTTGAAGTGGTACTTTCTGGAGTTGTTGTGTCTGTTGTGGCCTCGGTCATGGTGCTTTCTGTTGTTGTAGTGTCTATTGTGGTCTCAGCTGTTGTGATACCTGTAGTGGTACTTTCTGGCGTTGTAGTGCCTGTTGTGGTCTCTGTTGTTGTGCTTTCTGTTGTTGTAGTACCTGTAGTGGTGCTTTCTGGTGTTGTAGTGTCTGTTGTGGTCTCTGTTGTTGTGCTTTCTGTTGTTGTATTACCTGTAGTGGTGCTTTCTGGTGATGTAGAGTCTGTTGTGGTCTCGATTGTAGTGTCTGTCGTGGTCGTGGCAGTTGCGGTACCTGTAGTGGTACTTTCTGGTGTTGTAGTGTCTGTTGTGTTCTTGGTTGTGGTACTTTCAAGTGTTGTGGCACCTGTGCTAGTGCTTTCTGTTGTCGTAGTGTCTGTTGTGGTTTCGGCTGTTGTAGAACTTGTAGTGGTGCTTTCTGGTGTTGTAGTGTCTGTAGTGCTCTCGGTTGTGGTGCTTTCTGTTGTTGTGGTAGCTGTGGTGATGTTTTCTATCATTGTAGTGTCTGTTGTAGTCTTGGGTGTTGTGGAACTTGTAGTGGTGCTTTCTGGTGTTGTAGTGTCTGTAGTGGCCTCGGTTGTGGTGATTTCTATTGTTGTGCTACTTGTGGTGGTGCTTTCTGTTGTTGTAATGTCTTTTGTCGTGCTTTCTGTTGTTGTGCTTTCAGGTGCTGTGGTACCTTTAGTGGTACTTTCTGAAGTTGTAATGTCTGTTGTGCTCTCGGTTGAGGTGGTTTCTGGTGTTGTGGTACCTGTGGTGGTACTTTCTGTTGTTGTAGTGTGTGTTGTGGTCTCAGCTGTTGTGGTACCGGTAGTGGTACTTTCTGGAGTTGTTGTGTCTGTTGTAGTCTCGGTTGTGGTGCTTTCTGTTGTTGAAGTGTCTATTGTGGTCTCAGCTGTTCTGGTACCTGTAGTGGTACTTTCTGGTATTGTTGTGTCTGTTGTTGTCTCTGTTGTTGTGCTTTCGGTTGTTGTAGTATCTGTAATGGTGCTTTCTGGTGTTGTAGTGTCTGTTGTGGTCTCGGTTGTGGTGGTTTCTGTTGTTGTAGTACTTTTGGTGGTGCTTTCTCTTGTTGTACTGTCAGTTGTAGTCTCGACTGTTGTGGTACCTTTGGTGGTGCTTTCTGTTGTAGTCTCAACTGTTGTGGCACCTGTAGTGGTGCTTTCTGGTGTTGTAGTGTCTGTTGTGGTCTCGGCTGTTGTGATGCTTTCTGTTATTGTGGTACCTGTGGTTGTGCTTTCAGTTGTTGTAGTGTCTGTTTTGGTCTCGGCTGTTGAGGCACCTATAGTGGTACTTTCTGATGTTGTAGTGTTTGTTGTGCTCTCAGTTGTGGTTCTTTCTGGTGTTGTGGTACCTGTGGTGGTACTTTCTGGTGTTGTAGTGTCTGTTGTGGTCTCAACTGTTGTGGTACCTGTAGTAGTACTTTCTGGAGTTGTTGTGTCTGTTGTGGTCTCGGTTGTTGTGCTTTCTGTTGTTGTGGTACCTGTGATGGTGCTTTCTGTTGTTGTAATGTCTGTTGTGGTCTCGGTTGTGGTGCTTTCTGTTGTTGTGATACCAGTAGTGGGGCTTTTTGGTGTTGTGGTGTCTGTTGTGGCCTCAGTTGTGCTGCTTTCTGTTGTTGTGGTACCTGTGGTGGTGCTTTCTATTGTTGTAGTTTCTGTTGTAGTCTCGACTGTTTGGGCACCTGTAGTGGTGCTTTCTGGTGTTGTATTGTCTATTGTGGTATTTTCTGGTGTTATAGAGTCTGTTGTGGTATTGGTTGTGGTGCTTTCTGTTGTTGTGATACCTGTAGTTTTGCTTTTTGGTGTTGCAGTGTCTGTTCTAGTCTCAGTTGTGGTGTTTTCTGTTGTTGTGGTACCTGTGGTTGTGCTTTCTATTGTTGCAGTGTCTGTTGTGGTCTCATCTGTTGTGGTAACTTTAATTACACTTTCTGGTGTTGTTGTGTCTTTTGTGGTCTCGGTTGTGGTGCTTTCTGTTGTTGTGCTACTTGTAGTGGTGCTTTCTATTGTTGTAGTGTCTGTTGTGGTCTCTGATGTTATGGTGCTTTCTGGTGTTATGGTACCTGTGCTTGTATTTTCTGTTGTTGTAGTGTCTGTTTTCGTCTCGGCGGTTGTGGTACCTGTAGTGTTGCTTTCTGGAGTTGTTGTTTCTGTTGTGGTCTCGGTTTTTGTGCTTTCTTCTGTTGTAGTACCTGTAGTGGTGCTTTTTGGTGTTGTAGTGTCAGTTGTGGTCTCAGCTGTTGTGGTACCTGTAGTGGTGCTTTCAGGTGTTGTAGTGTCTTTTATGGTGCTTTCTTTTATTGTCGTACCTGTGCTTGTTCTTTCTGTTGTTGTAGTGTCTGTTTTGGTCTCTGCGGTTTTGGTACCTGTAGTGGTGCTTTCTGGAGTTGTTGTTTCTTTTGTGGTCTCGGTTTTTGTGCTTTCTGTTGTTGTAATACCTGTAGTGGTGCTTTTTGGTGTTGTAGTGTCAGTTTTGGTCTCTGCTGTTGTGCTTCCTGTGGTGTTGCTTTCTATAGTTGTAGTGTCTGTTGTGGTCTCGGCTGTTGTGCTACCTGTAGTGGTGCTTTCTGGAGTTGTTGTGTCTGTTGTGGTCTCGGGTGTTGTGGTACCTGTGGTTGTGCTTTCTGTTGTTGTAGTGTCTGTTGTGGTCTCAGCAGTTGTGGTACCTGCTGTGCTGCTTTCTGATGTTGTGGTATCTGTAGTGGTGCTTTCTATTGTTGTAGTGTCTGTTGTGATCTCGGCTGTTGTTGTACCTTTGGTTGTGCTTTCTTTTGTCGTAGTGCCAGTTGTGGTCTCAGCTGTTTTTGTACCAGTAGTGGTGCTTTCAGGTGTTGTAGTGTCTTTTATGATGCTTTCTGTTATTGTGGTACCTGTGGTTGTGCTTTCAGTTGCTTTAGTGTCTGTTGTAGTCTCGGCAGTTGTTGTACCTTTGGTTGTGCTTTCTGTTGTCGTAGTGTCAGTTGTGCTCTCAGCTGTTGTGGTACCTGTAGTGGTGTTTTCTGGAGTTTTGGTACCTGTAGTGGTGCTTTCTTTTGTTGTGATGCCTTTAGTTGTGCTCTCTAGTGTTGTAGTGTCTGTTGGTGTATATGCTGTTGTGGTGCCTGTGGTGGCTCTTTCTGTTGTCTTAATATTTGTTGTGGTCTCGGTTGTTGTGGTACCTGTAGTGGTACTTTCTGGAGTTGTTGTGACTGTTGTGGTCTCAATTGTTGTGCTTTCTGGTGTTGTAGTAGCTGTAGTGCTGCTTTCTGGTGTTGTAGTGTCTGTTGTGATCTCAGTTTTGGTTCTTTCTGTTGTTGTGATACCTGGAGTGGTGCTTTCTATTGTTGCAGTGTCTATTGTAGTCTCAACTGCTGTGGTACCTGTTGTTGTGCTTTCTGTTGTCATAGCGTCTGTTTTGGTCTCAGAAGTTGTGGTACCTTTAGTGGTGCTATCTGTTGATGTGTTACCTGTGGTGGTGCTTTCTGTTGTTCTAGTGTCTGTTGTGGTCTCGGCTGTTGTGGTACCTGTAGTGGTACTTTCTTGAGTTGTTGTGTCTGTTGTGGTCTCGGTTGTGGTGCTTTCTGTTGTTGTCATACCTTTTGTGGTGCTTTTTGGTGTTGAAGTGTCTGTTGTGGTCTTGGTTGTGGTGCTTTCTGTTGTTGTGGTACCTGTGGTAGTGCTTTCTGGTGATGTAGTGTCTCTTGTTGCCTCAGTTGATGTGCTCTCTGGAGTTGTGGTACCCATTGTGGTGCTTCCTGTTTTTGTGGTCTCTATTATGGTCTCGGTTGTGGTGCTTTCTGAAGCTGTGATACCATAAGTGGTACTTTCTGGTGTAGAGCTTTCTGTTGTTGTCAACTCTGTTGTCGTAGTATCTGGAGTGGTTTTGCCAGTGTTTGTACTTTCTGTCACTGTGGTACCAGTTGGGGTGCTTTCTGTTCTTGTGGTCTCTTTTGAAGTCTCGGTTGTTGTGGTTTCTGGTGCTGTGGTACCTTCTGTTGATGTAATGCTGGTTAGTGTGTTTTCTGTAGTTGTGTTCTCATTTGTGAAACTTTCTGGATTTGTGGTGTCAGTGGTAATGCTTTCTGTTGTTTTTGGTTCTGTGGTAGTATTTTCTGCATTCCCAGTGACCATGACTGAAGTTTCTATGAATGTGGTTTCTATGTTTGATGTTGTTTCTATCATTGTAGTAGTATAGGAAATGTTTTTGTTCCCGATATCTGAAAGTAAATAAATAAATAAATAAAAACATATAGATTTATATAGAACTTCTTAAATGGGTAGCAGTAATTGCAAATGTATTTAGCCATGTATTTAGCTCTCCATGTAATAAATCCTACAGATTTCAACTTAGCACAGTACATTACCAGTATAGTCCAAGTTTGTAGTGGCTGTTGTTGAGGTTTTCTTTGGTGTGACAGTTGTATAGGTAGTGTTGAAAACAGCTACATATGAAAAAATATATTGATATATTTTACATCAACAATGATCTAATTATGACTTAGGTAAACAAAGTTCAAATGTAAATGTATTTACCTGCGCAGTATGCCAAAGAGCAAAAAGCTGGTTTCACAAACTCATAAACAAAATAATTGCCTGAACAGGCTTTGACTTTAATGGGATTGGATTGGAAATAGCAGCAGTCATTGTCCCAGTGACCACAGACATCTCGAGTGACCACTCCATCCTCAACTGTTGGATGTCCTCCAGTCAGCCACAGTGGAGCATGAGTGCCACAACTTAACATATCAACACATGTGTCTGGCATCTGAACGCTCTGATCCTGAATGAAGAGACGGTACCAGCCATCCCAGCTAACTTCACAGTCACACATTATTTCAGAGGTATATTGATTGTTGGTGGCTCTCCATGGATCATCTAGCACATTGTAGTTATAGCAGGGGTCAACAGGAGGAACTGCTGTTAAGAAAAATAAATCAATAATATTTTTGTAAGAGTTTATTTTCACAACTTTTTACTGTAGAAGAGTTGTAGTATAAAACAACTATTTTCAAAAATGTAAATTATTTTATTTGTGTCAAAAGGGTATAAGCAGCAAACCTGGAGTTTATAATTGAAAGATGATTACTATTAGTTTAACTTTGGTAAGAATGCTTTCACTACTTTCACAACTTATTAGAGTAACCTGGTCTGTAAGCCCATTTGCCTTTTTTAATCATTCACAGTATGCATACATTGGTCATAAAGTTTTAAATGTATTCGAACACTGAACTAAAGAAGGATTTTTTTGTTTGTTTGTTTGTTTGTTTGTTTGTGTGTTTTCTGAACACTGATGAACAGACAAAGAAAAACTGTAAAATTGTATTGGTCAAAATTTATCACAAATATAAAAAATAAATCTGTATTTACCCCAATTTGAGTTGGTATTAAGTAGGTGAACCAATAACAACATTACAGCATTGTGTGGGTAGGTTGTGTCAGGTTCCATGGAGATTGGGAGTTGACTGACTTTTTAAGACCACGCATGAATTCTACTGTAGGTTGACTTTGACATCTAACCTCTGATTTGGTCACTCCAGTATATTAATATTGTTTTTTTTTTCTCCCCAGCCATTTCTGTGTAGTTTTGGCTTTTTCAATGCCTTGTGTGCTTTTAAATTAGATTTAGCAATGCTTCAAGGCTCTTTTTTTCTTTATTATGTAAACTGTGCCAATAATACAGCTACAATCATATATATATATATATATATATTTTTTTTTTTTTTTTTTTTTTTAAGCATTAAACATTTTTAATACTCCTCTTTAAATTTGAATTTCATTCCATTTTTAAAAGGCTATAAATACTTCAACTCCAATTAATTTCCTTTAAATATTTTGTGACTGTAAATCAAGGAATATACTGCAGCTGCAAATATATTCTGCAATCAGCTAAGTGATACTAATGGCACAAATCATTAGTATTAGTATTAACTGCACATTTCACACACTGTTATTATTGACATAAAATCACAAACATTAATCTGATCTGCTCTTGCAAAACAATAGTCCTCCACACTGTAAAACATTACATTACCAGTCATAATTGTAGTTGTGACAGTATAAGTGGAGTTGATGTTCGTTACATCTATAAAAAAAACAGAGAGAGGGAGAAAGAGATTAAAATCAAATCAACAAAGATAAAATTATGACTTACATAAAAAAAGGGAAAATATAAAGATGTTTACCTGCACAATATGCTAAAAAGCAGAAAGCTGGTTTCACAAACTCATAGACATAATAATCTCCTGGACAAGCTTTGACGTTAATGGGATTGGACAGAAAAGAGCAGCAGTTATTGTCATAGTGACCGCAGACATCTCGAGTGACCATTCCATCCTCAACTGTTGGATGTCCTCCTTTCAGCCACAGTGGAGCGTCAGTGCCACAACTATACTCCTCAACACATGTGTCTGGCATCTGAACGCTCTGATCCTGAATGAAGAGACGGTACCAGCCGTTCCAGTTGACCTCACAGTCACACATTATTTCAGAGGAATATTTATTGTTGGTGGCTCTTCGTGGATCATCCAGCACAGTGTAGTTGTAGCAGGGATCATCTGTTATGGAACATATTAAACATTTTATACTATTACATACTATTTAAAATGAGATTAGAAAATAGTTTTCTTAAACTACCTTTTTTAAGTTACTGAAATCTAAAG
This sequence comes from Carassius gibelio, assembly GCF_023724105.1. Classification (NCBI taxonomy): domain Eukaryota; kingdom Metazoa; phylum Chordata; class Actinopteri; order Cypriniformes; family Cyprinidae; genus Carassius; species Carassius gibelio. Next base: position 24,502,564 of record NC_068382.1, read on the forward strand.
ATTGAGCATATATTTTCCTTTAGCAGTGACAATGAGGATATTAACAGTCTTACATGCTTTACTTTTGTAGGGTAGTGCAAATTAAATAAAATGAGGAATTATGAAAGTAGGGTTGTGGAAAATATAAAGGGAATGTAAAGCTCAGGATGGTTTTAAGGTGGCGGGATGCATAGGCGGAAAAACCAGGGGGGGGCGGGAAGGGGTCAACCCCCCAAACCCCCCCCCCCCCCCCCCCCCATCTGAGGGTTATCCACCCTAAAAAATATGATTAAAAACCACAGTGTATTGTAAATTAAAATGGGTTTTAAGTTTAGAAACATTTTGAATCCCCCCTCCCTTGCCTCACAGTGCTATGATCCAAATGCTTTCGTCTTTTACATCATTGAGTGTTGCGAAGTCTATGGTTTTCCCATGGAATAGGGCTACTTTAACTCTGTTGCCGCAGGTTGTTTTTCATTTCCACAAGCTGAAGTGTCACTAACATGATATTTTTATCTCCAGGATTGCAAATTTTACATATGGATCCCCACCGTAAAATGTCTATGCTACCCACCGGAACATAATTTTTACTGGGGAACCCCAGTCAAAATTTGACCAGGCTAGTGTTGAGTGTGATTTTTTATTTATTTATTTATTATATATATATATATATATATATATATATATATATATATATATATATATATATATATATATATATATATATATATATATATATATATATATTTTTTTTTTTTTTTTTTTTTTTTTTTCAAACCTGGAAACCCTGCATCACCTACACACAGAAGTCCAGTGAGTGAGAAAAAGTCAGTAGTTGTGGAACTCCAGTATGTATGGCTGTCAGGGTTATTTTATTCACAACATCAGATGAGAATTGTGAGTTCATATTAACGGTCATGTTTGCAAAACAGAAATGTTTGCAAAAAATCGCTTATATTTGCTAACGTCTTATCAGTACAGACTGCATGATAGTGCCACAGCATATGGTAGACATTGATGGGGGCTAATCCCCCCAATAATTAGAAATCGCTAACCATTTTCTCAAATATTGCCTATTCGAGAAAGAGAGAGAGAGATAGAGATAGAGAGAGTGAGAGAGAGAGAGAAAGAGAGAGAGAGAAATGGAAGTTGTGTGTATTCGTGTCTGTGTGTTTATCTTTTTAGAGTGAGTTTACTTAAAAACAGCCATTGTATCCTCTTGTCGCTGGAATATATAATGTAGCGATTCAGTATTTAAACTGTATTTGATAAAAGTCGTAAGGAAGCAGTTGACAAGTTTATTTACTCATGCATGTGTGAGCTGCACAGTTTCCGATATGTGTGTGTCATTAAGCAGCTCATTAATACAGAAAGATAATTAAAGGCTCTAATGCACACCAGTATATTTGTAGAGCTAGACATGTGATTACATGTGACGGCATAGTAGTGGTGTCCCAATCCTTAGGGGAATATTTTATCCCCTACCCCTTGACACTTTGTTCCAAGGGACAAGGGGAAGGCGGAAGGGTAGGGGAAGGGGTATAAAATAGAATTGGGATTGGGCCATAGTAATGTCTACAATGGACAGGACCACTTGAATACAGCTTGAAGCTGTCTAATTTGGCATGGTCACCCTGCTACAGGCTTGAATCTGTGTATACTTATCCTTACGAGTACAATTTTGTCTGTATTATCTGTGTCCATTTTAAAAATCGCTTTTGAAAAATGTTGTTCATTGTCCCCGCCTACTGTTAGATGAAATTTATGCCCCTGGCAGGATGCACACACCTACAACATGGTTTTTAAGATGAAATTCCATGACGTACTAGTACATTCCATTAGTTGCATACACTATTGTGACATGCTCAAAAATATGTAGGCAAATTTTTTTAAACACGAAAAGTACATACTTTTAGGGTGAATTCTGGCACACCACAAACTTTTCACAATCCGTCTAGTTTGAGTAACTTAGTACGGTTTGTTAAAGAACAATCTCTAATTGCTATCAGTATGGAATGGGAATGCTAGAGACTGTCATGCCATGAAATCACAGAGAGCAGAGTTGAATTCTTAAATGACTGCACTTTTTAATAAACTAAGTAATTGTGATTGCATTAATAGTTCTCCACACTCATTCAAAATAATTAATACAATGATCAAAACAGACTCTTAATTTAGCCAGCAATTTCAATGCATAATGAAGTACTGCATACAATTCAGCTAATACAACTATCAAAAGCAAATACTGATTTTAGAACTAGTTATGTTTCTCTATACTATTGAAATAACCTGTTTATCATAAAGGGAGAAGATACTTTTTTTTCTTAATAATTTTGTTTGTCTGATTGAAAGCTAGAGTTTGAAATGCGAAACACTGCGGTTGATGGGAAAGTTTTATTTTAAATGTTATTATTATGCTCTTTTACAAGGGCTAGATCTTGTTTTGGAAGTGTACTAGAACAGGCTCCTTTACTAGGTTGTTCGAAAAACATATGTTTTTCACGTATTTTACATTATTACAACATCTCTCACAGTCTGGCATGAACGGCAGGAATATTTCCTGCATCAAATTAAGGCCTGCCTTCTGAAATACAGAATGCACTGTGATTGGTTAGCTGGGCCAGTGTATGTTGTGATTGACAGCACTCGGCACCTGCTCGGGAAATGTCATGCTCCTTAGGTTGTCAATATTGTGTCAAAAACAAATAAATTTTAGCGTGATATAAACCCGGATTATTGTAACCACTCAAAGCTCATCTGTTTTGGGAAAGTTAGCGCGTCTCCGACATACTGATAATTCTCGCTGCCTTCTCTAGTGCAGCTCAACCAGGTCTCATCCCATTCGTCGATCTTTGTGATATCACAAATCGCGGAAAATATGCGTTGTAGTCCAAACGAGTTGTTCGTGGTAGTTTTTGAAAAAAAAAAATTATTAAATAAAATATCTCCTTTTGAATTTGACTTTGAGCTTTGTAACTTTGCAGATCTTTTTATGCTCAAACAGAAACATTACAGACTAACTAAAGTTGAAAAAGTGTAAAAGCATAATGGCACCCTATTGTATTGTTATTAGCAGATGAATGTAAAAAAAAAATACCTGTTGATTGTCCATCAGTTATTTCACCTTTAAAACAAAAGAATATAAGAATAATGGTTTAATTTCAGTTCACTTATTTGAATACATAACATTATTCCAGTGTTTTTTGGCTA